>NC_056732.1:102703815-103003815 GCF_019279795.1 Protopterus annectens
GAGACCTACAGCAACACTGAAGGAGCTGCAGGAATTTCTGGCAAGTACTGGTTGTGTACAACATGTGACAATAATCTCCTATATTCTCTATATGTCTGGACTATTGGGTAGGGCTGCAAGACAGAAGCCTTTTCTTACACAGAAAAACATTCAGGCCCGGCTAAAATTTGCAAAACAATACATCAAGTCTCCCAAAAGCATGTGGGAAAATGTGTTACGGTCAGATGAGACCAAGGCTGAACTTTTTAGCTACAATTCCAAAAGGTATGTTTGGCACAAAAACATTTCGCATCACCAAAAGAACACCATCCCTACGGTGAAGCATAGTCGTGGCAGTATCATGCTTTGGGGTTGCTTTTCTTTAGCTGGAACTGGGACTTTAGTCAAGGTGGAGGGAATTTTGAACAGTTCCAAATACCAGTCACTTTTGGCCCAAAACCTTCAGGTGTCTGCTAGAAAGCTGAAGATGAAACGGAATTTTACCTTTCAACACAACAATGACCCCAAGCATACATCCAAATCAACAAAAGAATGGCTTCACAAGAAGAAAATTAAAGTTTTGGAATGGCCCAGCCAGAGCCCAGACCTAAATCCAATAGAAAAATCTCTGGGATGACCTGAAGAGGGCTGTGCACAAGAGATGCCCTCGCAATCTGAAAGATTTGGAGTGCTTTTGCAAGGAAGAGTGGGCAAATATTGCCAAGTCAAGATGTGCCATGCTGATAGAGTCCTACCCAAGAAGACTGAATGCTGTAATTAAATGAAAACTTACTTCAACAAAGTATTAGTTTAAGGGTGTGCACACTTATGCAACCAGCTTATTGTAAGTTTTATTTTTTATATTTTTTCCCCTAACAGATTTGTTTGTTTTCAATTGAATTGAACAAGTTATAGATCGGGTTCCTATTACGAGAGCGAAGATTCCTTTAGGCGAATACGAAGACGTCAACCCATATTGCGTGAAGTATGTAAACCACGAAAGTTCAAAACCGCGAAGTTCAAAATGTCGATTTGTTTTGGTTGGCCTGTCTGCGGTATAGCTCCGTAAGCTAAGTGTGCGATAGATAGGAATTTAGTGTTAGGATTTGGGTTAAGGTAAGTGCATAGATAAGTAATGTATGTAAGAGTTAGTGTAGTGTTAGAAGTAGGTTCATAGGTTCATACTAGGCTATCTGCCCTAGGGCATTTATAAGCCTAGCCAGAATGTGTTTGGCTTTCGCCACCCATTTTAAATTAATTTTGCTATGCCCTTTTTCGAGGTTAGTATACTGTGCCTCTGTCTAACAGTGACACAGAAGTGATACCCGGGGTAAGCCTACAATCTCCCATCCACTCATCAAGATTCCTCTTGAAGAGAGTCAATGAGGGACTCTGCCTAACCTGGACTGGGATTTTATTCGAGAGTGAAGGGAGCCTCTGGGTTATGAATCTGTCCCTCCAGCATGTCCTATTTATTTCAGTGCTGAGGTTCAAGTCTCTCGAGCGTAGCTCAATGGGATTTGGATTTTCTGAGGTGCAGCATGTCCATTAATTCCGGGTTGGACATGGCTTTATACATCAGGCACAGATCACCTCTGAACAGGCGGTATGCCACTGAGTAGAGCTGGAGTTTCTTTAACCGGGCAGCATATGGCATCTGTTTGAGCCCTTTGATCCTCTTGGTGAGGTACTTTTGGGGTCTTTCCAGTTGCTGCAGGTGTCTGGTAAGGTACATCCCAAAAGGGGCATTGTACTCAATTATGGGCCTGATGAGGGATGAGTAAAGAGGCACGATGACCTCCCTGATCTAGATGTGAATCCCTTCATGATTAGGTGGACTATATAAAATGTTTTTCTAACCACTTTGGCCACGTGGTTGTCAAATGAGAGATTGCTATCAACTTGGGTCCCCAGGTCCCTAATTACTTCTTCTGTACTTAATGGATTACCACCTATGTGGTAATTTGTGGGCACTTTGTTTTTGCCAAAGGGGATGACTATACACTTTTTGGCATTTAGCTTGAGGCCATGGCTCTGGCACCAGTTGTCTGTTTCTATGAGGCCCTTTTGGAGGATGCTTGTGTCGGCTGGAGAGTCGATTATGGCGCCCAGCTTGCAGTCATCTGCGAACTTGGTCAGCCACAGTCCTTCCGTGTTGGCCTGTACCTCCGAGAAATATATACCAAACAAGAGAGGTCCCAGGACTGAGCCTTGTGGGACACCACTTGTAACTGGTTTGGAGTCTGACATGGCTCCAGCAATTCTAACCATGTGGGTTCTGTCCTTGAGCCAGTTTGCAATCCATCTAGTGACATAGGGGTTTATATTTAAGCTGGTGAGCTTATCTATAATGCCGGAGTGGGGTATTGTATTGAAGGCTTTTGTGAGGTCCAGGTAGGCTGTGTGGACCACCTTCCCCTTGTCAATGGCCTTGGTGACTGTTTCAAAGAAATCAACCAGGTTTAAGAGGCAATTTTTAAATGTATGTATGTCTTTTATTTATTTTGTTTGGGTGTATGTGTGTAGGGGAAGTGTGCGGTAGTTACGGACCTTAGGGTTAGGGAGGGTTAAGGACAGTGCATAATTAGTTGTGTATGTGGGGTTTAGTATAGTGTTGGAGGTAGGGTTTTTTTAAATGTATGTATGTGTTTTATTTATTTTGTTTGGGTGTATGTGTGTAGGGGAAGTGTGCGGTAGTTATGGACCTTAGGGTTATGTGGGGTTAAGGAGAGTGCATATACAGTTGTGTTTGTGGGGTTTAGTGTAGTGTTGGAGGCAGGGTTTTGGTGCTTTAGTTTAGGTTAGAAGTAGGGTTTGGTTAGTGTATGTATGTGGTTTATTTATTTTGTTTGGGTAGGTAGTATGTAGCGGGTGGTGGGGTTGGCCGACTATGACAGTTCGATATATTTTTTTTTTGCAGTTTAGTGCTCTTGGGATTTTCGCAGTTCGCGGTATAGGGGTCGATGTTTTGGTATTCACGCATAAGGTTTTTTGCTTTGAAAGGTGGGACAAGTTTTGAAATTATTTACTGTGGTCTCATTTTTTTATATCACAAAAACCTGGCATTTTAACAGGGGTGTGTACACTTTTTATATCCACTGTGTGAGTGTGTGTGTGTGTGTGTGTGTGTGTGTGTGTGTGTGTGTGTGTGTGTGTGTGTGTGTGTGTATATATATATATATATATATATATATATATATATCTATATGTATATATATGAGAGAGCGCTTGATTATACAAATGTAAAATTATATTTCCGGACATTAATGTGCAGAAACATTGATGCACATCACACTGACTTCTGCAATACCTAACGCTGGAAAAAAAATTGAAACTAACTGATAGAAAAAGGACAACAAAGGCTTTTCTTTCACAATTACTAATAAAAAAAAGAAAACAAACAAATAAAAAGACCCCAAACCTAGAAGTACCTTCAGACATAGTTTGTCTGACTAGTGATACTGTTAAGGAAAGTTTTTTTTGTAAGGTTATGTGTAGAGTTGGGTTTGGGGTTGTAGCGGGGTTGAATTTAAGGTTAGCACACATGACTAAGGATGGAGAGGGAAAGCCTACATGTACTACCTCACTCATGTATGGGAATCCTAAACCTGACACTGTCCCTACCCCATCCCTACACAATCTCTGAGGAAAAACTCTTTCCCTAATGGTACTACTACTCAAGACACTCACAGACACACATAAATAGGTCTACAACATTAAATCTATCCCCTTACTTAGCCCGTACTCTAACTCTAACCTGCAAACACCGGCACTCATACTCTTACTTAGCCCGTACTCTAACCTGCAAACACCGGCACTTATACTCTTACTTAGCCCGTACTCTAACTCTAACCTGCAAACACTGGCACTCATACTCTTACTTAGCCCAAACTCTAACTCTAACCTGCAAACACTGGCACTCATACTCTTACTTAGCCCGTACTCTAACTCTAACCTGCAAACACTGGCACTCAAACTCTTACTTAGCCCGTACTCTAACCTGCAAACACTGGCACTCATACTCTTACTTAGCCCGTACTCTAACTCTAACCTGCAAACACTGGCACTCATACTCTTACTTAGCCCGTACTCTAACTCTAACCTGCAAACACCGGCACTTATACTCTTACTTAGCCCATACTCTAACCTGCAAACACCGGCACTCATACTCTTACTTAGCCCAAACTCTAACTCTAACCTGCAAACACCGGCACTTATACTCTTACTTAGCCCGTACTCTAACTCTAACCTGCAAACACTGGCACTCATACTCTTACTTAGCCCGTACTCTAACCTGCAAACACTGGCACTCATACTCTTACTTAGCCCATACTCTAACTCTAACCTGCAAACATTGGCACTCATACTCTTACTTAGCCCATACTCTAACTCTAACCTGCAAACACTGGCACTCATACTCTTACTTAGCCCGTACTCTAACTCTAACCTGCAAACACTGGCACTCATACTCTTACTTAGCCCGTACTCTAACCTGCAAACACTGGCACTCATACTCTTACTTAGCCCATACTCTAACTCTAACCTGCAAACACTGGCACTCATACTCTTATCCCTTAATGCAGGAACTTTCAGTAGCGCTGATAGCCTCAATATGAGAAAGAAATTTCACCTTTACATAAGCACATCTCAGCGCAGGATCAGTCGAAGTTCTGAACAGTGACGTTTTTGACAGTCAAAAAGCATTACCTCTGATAAAAAAACACAGCAGTAAACTTTGTAACTTTGTTGATTAAAAAAAAAGTAAACTGCAGCTATATATATATATATATATATATATATATATATATGTATATATATATATATATATATATATATATATATATATATATATATATATATACATATATATATACATATATACACACACACATATAAAGAGAGTGAAAGATGAACATATATGAACAGTCGTATATTTAAACATGTGTATCTCTCTTTCTCTCTCTCCATATATACACATACAAATACATGCACATAAACCCTTTTATATTAAAAAAAAAAAAAGAAAGAAAAGAAACAGAAACCAGAAGACATTGTGATGGGAGACATCTACTAGCCTGCCCAGCAGTGACATTTATTGAGTTATTCATGCTTAGTTGCAATATTGTTAAGAAGCACATAAGAAAAGAAGACTATTATTTTAAAATCTCTGTTCAGAGGGTATATTTGAAAATAATGAAACCTTCCTACAATGCAATGAAAAAGATCTGGATAGTCAACATACTCTATATACTTTTTAACATCTGCTTTCAAGACTATAAGGAATTAGACACCCGGGCCCCCCTCTCTGATTCTGTCCTTACCTCATATTCAAACTGAAATTATACAGTGACTGCCGTTTAGTATTCCAAAACGTGCACGCTGATTGGCCAGCCCAACCAGCATGCCCATTGTAAATCCGACTTATACTAATGGAAAAAGGTCCGATTGCCTGGTCTTTTTCCATTTGTATAAGTCTTGATTTTTTTTGTTTCTGTTAGGTAGCAACGGAGAATGGAAGATCTCCGTTGCTGTAATCTCGCTATGTTATATGTTTAACATAGCGAGATATCTTTAAAAAAAAAAGCAACAGAGATCTTCCTTTCTCCATTGCTTTTTTTTAAATATATCTCGCTATGTTAAACTTGTTTAACATAGCGAGGTAGCGTTAAAAAAGGGAACAGAGATTTTCCTTTCTCCATTGCTTTTTTAAAGATATCTTGACAGCTTTAAAAAAGCAACAGAGATCTTCCTTTTTCCGATGCTTCCTCTACACAACTCTGATGTACTGCATAAGCATATACATGTGCAGTATATCAGAAAAAGCCCCAGGACAGGGGAAAACCATGGAGGTATTATACAAAGGCATTATTTAAGAAAAGTAAGTTTTTTTTTTTAATAATCTCATTGTATAATAGCAATAACCCAAGTTTGGTTGTGGGTAATGCTAGATTCACCCATGGTTGTCTTTGTTTGGTCACGAGGGGGAAGCCCTCGTGATCAAACCACACCACCCATGGATAAATCTAGCATTAGCCACACCCAGACCCAGACATGGGTTATTGGTTAAATATTTCACATTTTAAAGTAATATCCATATGGTTGTGAATGAAAATATACCGAGAATTTATAATCATAGTTAGTGACTGCATTTTTTCTTCATGCTGAAATGCATTATGCTATAGTTCATTCTGCTAACATTACACCAGAGACATGTAATTATTTTACCAGCAATTATGTAAGTGGCATATCTTACTATACACAAGTGAATCCCCTCATGAAGCATTTTCTTAGGGATCCACATCATTACCTTTTTAAGCCTGTTCCCATTGTCCATTTCCAATATTTCCAATAGAATTCCCACACAGCTATTAAATGCTATTACTCTAATAAAGCCATCAAATGCAAATTGCCAACAACTAAGAAAACAATAAACAAAGTAATTCATGAGCAGACACAACTATTTAAAACAATTACAGCTAGCTCTGAGTTCAGGAAGGCTGAAACGTGTTACCTCCCAGAAGGAATGATTTTAATAATAAATGTGATGTTACAGTTTACAACAGCCATGACTTTATTTCAGTTTTGTGAAGACGGCCACCCACTCAGATTTCCTGGGTATTTGATGTTGCCCATAATGTTTAGATAACGGGAAATGTGTATGTTTAAAAAGCAGAGCAGTATGCTTAGCAAAAATGAAGGAATCATTTTTCAAACATAGTTTCGATACCTTAGAGAGACCCTTGTTAAAGCATAAAACCACTAACAGCAGAGAAGCAGCTTTGATCTGCAGCAGACATATCTAATCTAAAATCCGTAAGTACAAACCTTATCTTCATCTACTGCTTAAAAGCAGTTCACCTCCCCCACTTCCTAAACATCACACACCGTCTGAATGTTCAGGATGGAGATCAGTAGTTTGGCAAGCAAATTGCAGACTGGGTGAGCAGGCAGTAACATAAAACCAAAATGTGATCCTTTCTAAAAACAATGAACTTGCCATGATTTTTCTTGCTAACACCATGCCTAAAGGCTCCTTTTTGTTAATACTTTTTTACAATAAAGATTGATGGTATACTTTGACACTCAGTGCCATTTGTTGATAATGAGCAAGCAATAAACTTACTTCTGCATCATTCTTTGTGTTCTTTCTACATTTAAACAGGGCCATTTATCAAGTTTCCACATGTGGAACTAACACACAGTCACAGAGCCGAGCTTCAGACATTTTAACTATTCATCATATAATCATCTTTAAAATACATCCAGGCATTTTTTTTCCATTTACAGGACAGAAAACTACAGCGTAACACAAACTTTTTCACCATGCCATAAGATCAAAAATGGGTTGGGGGGATCAAGATTATATCCAAAGGGACAGGATTTTTTACATAATCACACACTTCAGACATGGAAATTGTTATTGTTAGCAACAATAGCCTCACAAATACCACTATTCACTGAATATTTTTTCCAAATCCTTATAAACTTTCAGACCCTTTTGGCCTTCATTTAAATCTATATCTTCTGCCATTACGGCTATAGACAGATAAGTCATTTCTGTATTTCTGTTGCCCTTTTCTCTTAATTTCCCTAAACTATCAAGTAACGAACTACAAAAAAACACAAAAATGTTGGATTCAAATGTTTACTTATCATACCTCTCCACTTCTTACAGCAAGAAAGCTGGACAAATCCAAAAATAATGGGGGGACAAAGGTCCAAAAATAGAGACACTTTTCAAATATTGCTCTTACAAACTTCACTTGATAAAATAACAACTTTGGCATTAGCATGAATTTTCTGAAGGATATTAAATCTGAAAACCAAATGTCTGCCATCATTTTCTGATTTCAATCCTCAGTGATGTGATAGAAAACTACAATTTTACGAAAAATGGACCAAAAATAATATGTACTCTCTGCCTTCACTTGCTAAAACTTCACGGCTTCACATGTAGCTCATTACATCATTTTACTTTAAAAATGCACAGTCATTACAGCAAGAAGGATGTATGCTGTAACATAACAATCCCTTAGTTAAAACGCTTTTGCCTGCATATTTTGGAAAAAGTATGTGGGCATTCTACAGTGGTGGCAACATCATGTTGTCACAGCATCTCTTACATTCAGAGCTGGCCTTTGGTCAACTGGTGCCCTAGGCAAAAGGTCTCCACAGCACCCCCCCAACACCACCCTATGCCCCCATCTTTGTCTACCTACACCATCCAGATTACTGGAAAAGCACCCCTGCTAGATCGGCATCCTAGGCGGCCACCTAGTCAGCTATGCTTACATTGGATCACTAAACTGTCAGCATGCAGTAGAAATGCTGCAAATAATTGTGTCCAACCATTTACAAGTCTTTTTTCAGGTGCACCTGTAAATGTTATCTACATAGGCGTCAGCGGTCTGGTGATATTTTATAGATGAAAATGCTTTCAGTGAGAGGCAGGCACTCATAGAGGTGATCAGAAATGTGTAAGTGCCAAGCTTTTTCCTGGAGGGTTACCAGTATAGAAGTGATTTCTGCTTTCCTCATAGTGATGCAGCCTAGGAGCTTGTACACACACACACACACACACACACACACACACACACACACACACACACACACACACACACATGGGTGCTGAGCTCTGAAGTGAAAAGCATATGCTCCGACACCCTGTAGAGGGGCACCATTTGGACGACACAGACAGGATATCTACGGGTATGCGATATATATATCCATAGCTCTTAACCTTCCATCTCCAAAATGAGGAACACTATCCCTCATAATGTGGAACAAATGGGCAAAATGTGGAACACACTAATGGCTTACTAACAACTTCAGCTAGGAAGGTCATAAGATGGTTGAAATATGCTGGTTTTACTTATAAAGAAGATCTTTTAGTGAATTAATATGATTTATTTCTATTTACCATGGATTTCACTTAAAAAATTCCTAAGACTGAATGTGTTACAGACCCTTTAAATGTGGAACTGCGAGGAATATAAACTTTTTAAGACCCCTAATGAAGTACGTTCCTCGTAATGAGGTACCCTTGAGAGGTATGTATATATCTGCAGTGGGATTACCCACTGGGAGTGCAGGGCTGCCTGCCCTCTCCTAGAAAAAATTTTTTTGTTGTGTTTTTCTGTTTTGGAATGTTGTTTGCAAGCTGCTTTGTGAGTCAGTTACAAATGAGTTGGTGCCTTGTGAGGGAGACCATTTCAATGCTTAAACTACTACAGATTTGCACATAGCTCACAACTTTGATGCCAGCTCAACAGCTTCTTACCTAGAAAGCAGAGTGACTTCAAAATCATTGCCTTGGATCTTAATCCTCTTCTGACTTGGGGAGAGTTGGGGCTTCTACATTCTTGTAAAAAGACTAAATACTTTCTGGGTAGGGTCTGAATGGACCTTCTGATCATTCTAGCATTATCCAGCCTGTACTAACAGTCACTGTCATTTTCTATAACTATGCATACCTTTCTCACCCCCTCCCTTTACATTCTTTTACCGGTCTCACTGTTGCTTGAACAGTGATATTACATTGGTCCCCATATATCATATCATGGGAAATGCACTGAACGTCTCTACTGCCATATGTCAGAATAATTCAGAAGCAGAGAAATTATAATGAAATATGTTTCAAGATGATCCACATTCATGTGTCTAGTTTATGGTTTTTCACTTCAGGGTCAGTCTCAGGGACAATAACACCCGCACCATTTGAAAAGGTTTGAACAAAATTTTCAGTAGTACTAAAATAAATATATTCATATAGTAATACAGGTATCTAGACACTGTAACAGAATGCAGTAGAAAAGCAAAGATTCCTACTACTCTTGAATGCTATCAGGTTTACCATTTTGACTAATTTCCTCCTTGCGTTCTGCTAACAAAGTGAAAGGCAGTAACTGGTCCTATTACAAAACATGTTAGTTGGTCCAACCTCACATCACCATACTAGAGTTGCCAAAACTGTACTTGACATTATTTATACAGTAAATGCAAAAAACTAACAGACAGGTAAGTGCTGAAAATCATATATGACACCTTAGTATCTTCCAAATGAAAACCCTGCAATTCACAGGGTTCTGAGTTTATGTTAAATAGAACACAACCAGATGAAGTCCAGGTATTTTTGATGGATGAAAGTGCTCAGTTTGTTTGTTCGTATCCATTGATTTTGTATTTCTAGGTCTCCCTCTATTAAATTTGAGCTTTTTGGTGGTGTTGCAACATGGTTCCTTTGGTTTATGATCCTTCCATGCTTGAGGTTTGTTTTGTTTTGACTGTTTGGACTGGTACGTTTGCAGCACATCATTTTTGGTTTATGTTAGATAGGTGATCATATGGCTACAGATCTAAAAGAGAGCTTTCACACAATTCAAACTCCCCAACCTGAATGCATGCGCACATCTGCACCCACAGTAAGATATTAACTGCATCAAGCACAAAACAGTGAAGAAAGTGCCAAAGAGCTACAACAGCTCACATGACAAAATGAATTTATATTGACCTTTTATGATGTCTTTCGTAACGGCCACATGTACTCTAACATAAGTTGCATTTTAATTACAGGTTTCTCTGATCAAAAGACTAGTTGCTTTCATTTGGGAAAGAGGAGTTCTGAAAAAATTCCAAAAGCGGATATTCATAAGACAAAGCACGATGTGTGGGAAGAGGAAGAGGTGAAAATAAGACCTTAACTTACCTGTGGCTGGATCACAGGTATTGTACAGGAGGAAGTTTAAATGAATGGAGTATGCCTACAGCGTACCACTATAGATATTCAAGTTCCAAACCAAACATCAGACTTTTGTCATTTTTTGTTGTAAATGTGTAATTTGCCAAGAGCAAAAAGCTTAGCCATTTATAAGAGGAATAATGAGGCAAGCTTGTTCTTGGTTGCCAGGGCATCTTGTGCTTAACAGTACCTTCCTGATCACATCACTATCATACAAATACAGTTTCAACTACATTTAGTGGCTGTGCAAGGCCTTTATATGTACCTCTTTGCTACATTCAGAACTTCTTACTTTAAGTCTTATAGACACTGCCTTTTTTAATTTTATTTGTTTATTAACAAAGTAAACCCAGAAGGCACAAGTGCCTCTTTTAGGGGCATTCCTGGTGCAATGACTAGTTAAGTGATTTAGTGACAAGTCAGATAAAGACAAACTGAAGGGAAATGGAAATGTGAATGCTTATTTACTTCTTTTATATTTGTTTACTGCTGCTTAATGTGTACGAGCTTATTTCATAACTGTAAAATTCCCTGGAGCATTGATACATCAGCGATGTTGTTGTTTGTCTTTCAGCTTTTTCCCGGTAAGGGGTCGCCACAGCGGAACTCCGGTCCGCTAATGATTGGCAGTAGATTTTTTTACGAAACGCCGAGGTGCCAGTTCAGCGCCCAGCCTTCAACAAAGGCACACCCATTTACTCACGCATGTCTTTTGAACGCTACCTAACCGCGGGGAGGACACGCAGACTCCACACAGAAGGCACTCCCAAGCCAAGCTGAGAATCGAACGGGAGAACCTCTTGCTGTGAGCTAACAATGCTGCCGCTGTACCACCGTGGATACTCAATGATACATCAGCAATATTTTATTAAATTTAGGGTGTGCATGGTTAGGCTTAAAATGACTCAAACTCTTAGCCTAATAATCACCTATGAACCTATGATGGAATTAAACCTGGGAATTACTGGAGGATGCTCATTGTTTTAACTGTCAGTGTTAAACTGACAATGTCAGTGTCATGCCAATTAACTCATCCACTTTTAGTTTTTTTCCTCGATTTTCATCTCATTAATATCTCAACATACTTTCTTTGCTACTTATAAACAACTGTATAGCAAATAAGTCAAGCGTAAATCTAGGAATTAACAAATGCTCGTGTAAGTTATATTCCTGCAAACTGCCTGAACATAAGTAATAAGTCTCAGACTTTCACATAAGGAAAGTACTGCAGAGCAGACTACATGGAACACCACAACTTTGAAGTCTAAATTCCATGCTTAAATCTAAACTTAATTCTTCCAGGACGGTGTCTGCCTTTCATGGCTGTAGTTATTTTTAGACATCATATGATCTCTCTTTATATTTCCATGCCCTGTCTGAGTCACTGTATTCCCACAGAATAACTTTACAACTAAACTGATGACATCTCTCACTTTAGAAATGTGCCAGATACAGTCTACAGCTAAATGCAGAATGAGGCAAGCATTAGGAGGTGATTTGTCAAGAAAAGAAACAAATTAATCTCTTTCACTTGCCTGTGAGTAACTAGAGGTTGCAGCTTTCGATGCCAGATGTTTTAGCATCCAGTAGATACACTGACTTAAGGAACAAAGTTAGCTAGGCTACATGAGAATACCTTGAAAGGTATTACACAGTGCAAACGGCACATATTTGTAAGGGAGGGGAACCACAATCATCAAGAAGCACATCTTTGTAGATAACTCCATTTCATCTTTGTGTGGGAAGAATAATCAGGAATTTGAGGGGTACAGACAAAATAATACATTAAGACTGTCTGCTGCTTTTTAATAGAAACAAGTGTTTGTCAGTGAAACACCTTGGCTTACATCAGTAACAGACTGCTGCTGCAGCATTATAAAAGTGTAGAAGAGATGACTGCATATTGAAATTCAGTGACCATAACTGAGATCCCTGCAAGAGTGAAATAAGGGGGTATATATTAATTCTGAGATTGATGTCTCTTGCATTACTCCCCTACTTCAAGTTGCACTAATGTCAGAGTTAGCACGTACACAAGTTATTGCAGGGGTGTGACATGCAGTCTCCTTAGCATGTAAACAATGTATTCCAGAGGTGTGATATGCAGTCTCCCACATGGAAGGGGTGCAGGAGGTGTGTGTGTGTGTGTGTGTGTGTGTGTGTGTGTGTGTGTGTGTGTGTGTGTGTGTGTGAATCACAAAATTGCTTTACCGTACTATTCTAAAGACATGCATCTGGAGCGTTTCTCCCCAGGCCTCCGCTGAAAATAGGCTCTGTCCTAGTCAGACTTTCCTGGTCAACAAATGTTAAATAAATAAATAAATACTGTAGCAATGATAACAAGATAAAAGGGCACCTCATTATTACTGCAATAAGACATGATGTGTGGTCGAAGTGCTGTGGAAAGACTGGGAGTTTTTTGTCTGTGTGTGTGTGTGTGTGTGTGTGTGTGTGTGTGTGTGTGTGTGTGTGTGTGTGTGTGTGTGTGTGTGTGTGTGTGTGTGTGTGTGTGTGTGTGTGTGTACGCTTGCATGTGAATATCAGGGCTGCTTTACTGTACTGAATATTGTAATGATTAATGATAATGTAACTGGTTAACAAGGAGGCATTTATGAGTGGGGTGTGAAGTGCAGGTTTTAGAATTTTTTTTCTCATTTTTATCTGTACTTGCACACGTATGTGTGTGTGCATGCATGTACATGCAGGCTCAAGTGTGAACTACAGTCTGTCCATATTACTACCTGTCAGCACAATATGATGAATGCTCCTTCAGTACCATTATATCAAAAAACTTTTCAAATAACTCTCCTAGGGTTCTGCAGCATGAAGTGTGAGGTGCCACTGTAAAATGTCCATTTCAAAACATGACTTTGCAGTTGCAGGCTTTGTGCTATAGAGTAGATGAACTCTAACTACAGTCTCTGGAACCAATGATACAGTACTGGGAATAGTTGTTAGAGGTAGTCTGGAATGGATGAGAGTGATTACTTAATACCAGTTCATCCATTCCAGGACAACATTGATAGAAGAGCTCCACAGCCCCAGCAACACCTTATCAGGGACCAGGCCTGGTTGCTGCACGTTTTTATGTTTGCTGTTGCAATTACCGTCTGGGAGCTAATGTGCAAGCCAGTGGAGTAGTATACTGAACTAATGTTACTGGGAAATATTCACAAGACCAAATGCAGACTCATAAATATTTTGGAACAAAAGTTTCATAATATGCCTCTTTACAGGCCTAAATCATGTCATCTGAGCAGTCATTGTGCATATCTATCCCTAATGGTGATTTTGTAGCCCCTGTTCCAACAAAGCTGCAAAATTACAGCTGCATAGCTCATGCAGAGTGGAACAACTAATGCAACAGTGAAAGCACGGCTCAGACTATTATCATATGATAAACGTTTGGTCATTTGGTCAAAGACCCATAAATGGAAAAATGAAAACAATTATCATAATATCATCAGTCAGCAACAGTTTGCTCTGGAGTGAGAATGATCCATGGTCCACTTCCCAAATATATTTTCTTTTCTTTTATAGACTATCATTTCTCAGGTAGTAAACATCTCTTGTTTGTTTAGAGACCCTATTATTTTTTTGATTTATTCTATAAATTCTGGCAGTATCCTGAAAAATGCTGTTACATTTAGTATTAATACTAAACAAATGTACCCACTGTCCCAGATAACAACAGAATGTCCGTGGACATAACTAGCCCCACCTCACATCTAAGAATCAATAAAAAAAAATTCTGCTGCAGTCTAGGAACATTTACCTCTTTCCAGCTGTAGTTAAAGCCTCTCCGATGTAGAAAGGAATCCTTGCATCTTTTGATAATCAAAGATGTTATCTTGGAAGTGAAAGGCCTCTCTTCGCATGTCTACCTGGTGTTCCATTAATGAAAGTTTCAGCTTATGCATAAGACAGATGTACTCAGGCTGACACCTCAGCTGGTTGTACTACAACACACAAGGTACAGGCAAAGAAGTAACAGTCTGCTGCTTACTCCTACAGTTTGTTATATTACATCAGGCCCTCTTCCTTGCACAGCAGGAGCTCTACCACAAGGCACGCCTCTGCAAAGGTTTTCACTGAGAATATTGTCATTGTGCAATGTATGCAAGTTTAACATGAAAAGCCTTGCTGCGCATTACCTTTAACTAGTCAAATATATGCCTGCCCTGTGCTAGAAAATGGCTGGGATTTTTCTCCCGAAGCAGTAGTCCTTGGAACCTAAAGACCACTTACTAAACTGGCTACTGTCCTGACAGTTGAGCATTACATTACATTGTGTAAGACAGTTACTTCATATCCCTAGTTTCTTGTTGCCTGCATTCAATAAATGTCAGTAAACCTGTTCTACTTTGTGTCTCTGCTAATTATCGAGTACCTCCTATAAACAGATAGCACTTAAATGACCCCACCAAACCAGTCCCCACAAATCCTGAAACAGCAACAGGCTACCTGTCCAATCACCTGGGACTTAAAATAATACACAGTAATCTAAGGAGTCTCTACAATAAAATCAAGGAAGTTCATTCCTGTATAGCCTACTACTCCCTTGATCTCTTCATAGTCACAGAAACCTGGTTAAGGTCAACTACCAAAAACAGAAATACTCCCATTAGGTTATAACAGACTAAATAGAACCAGCAAAAAAAGCAGCAGGAGTTGCATTTTTTCTACAGAAATGTTTTAGATCTCTCCACTTACCATGATTCTATACCCACTTTTAACAAAGCTGAACTTCTCATCTCAGTTTCAAAGTGAGTACTCACAAATCTCTAGCCATCATAGGTCTGTACATACTACCTGTAAACACCATTCCCACCCTGGAAGAAATCCTCACCTAGATATCAAAAAACATAAGACTGGAATTCATCTTGCTAGGAGACATTAACATAGACTGGCAAAAGATAGCCCTAGAAAACCCAATAAATTTAATTCAGCTATATGAAGCCATCTCAGTAGATCAAGACTCCAACTAGGACAAAGCCACATCTAAAGACTCCATCCTAGACTGGATTCTAACATCTACCCCAAACAATGTTTCTACAAGTGGCATCCTACCAGCTAGCCTAAGTGACCATCAGCTAAGCTACATAATCAGACACCCCAAACAGCCCCACATGGTTCATCACTATAACACAGTCAGAAACCTCAGCAACCTCAGTAACTTCAATAAAGAAACTTTCACTTCTAACCTGCTCCAGATCAGCTGGGCTCCACTTAAACCTCTTCCACTTGATGAAGCAGTAGATAAATTTAATATAATATTTCTAAATATCCTGGCAGAGCAAGCATCATTAAGAACCAAAAGAGTTAAAAACAAACCAGACCTTGGTTAACAGAAAAAAAAAATCTCCAAACTCTGGACCCCACCCAGTTTGGGTTTGTAAAAGGCAGATCATGTCTCCTAAACCTGATAGACTTCTTTGAAGTAGTCACCAAAGCCATAGATGAGGGTAAGGTGGTTCACACAGCCTATCTAGATCTCGCCAAGACTTTCAACACTATCCCCCACTCTGAAATTATAGATAAACTCACTAAACTAGGTGTAAATCCCTATATCACAAGATGGGTTGCCAATTGGCTCACTGACAGAACACACACTGTGAAAGTAGCAGACTCCAAATCCAACTTCAGACCAGTGACAAGTGGAGTACCACAGGATTCAGTCCTGGGTCCTCTCCTGTTTGGTATCTACTTCTCAGAAGTACAGGCTAACACAGAAGGTCTTTGGCTAATGAAGTTCACAGATGACTGTAAACTAGGAGCCATAATTGAAACTCCTAACGATGTGGACATCCTACAAAAGGGCCTCACTGAGACAGACGCCTGGTGTCAAAGCCATGGCCTCAAGCTCAATGCCAAAACGTGCATTGTCATCCCTTTTGGTAAAAACTCTGTATCCATGAGCTACCACATAGGCGGTAGTCTACTTAACACCAAAAGTGTGATAAGAGACCTTGGGACACAGGTGGACAAGTAGTCTATCTTTTGATAACCACATCACCACAGTAGTCAGGAAATACTTCTACATGGCACACCTCATCATAAAAGGTTTCTCATCCAGGAAAAAAGCGATCATTGTTCCCTTCTACTCATCACTCATTAGACCCATTATAGAGTACAACGCCTCTTTTGGTATGTACCTCACAAGACATCTACAACAACTAGAAAGGCTGCAGAAATACCTCACAAAGAGGATTACTGGCCTCAAACAGATGCCCTACGCAGACCATCTCAAAAAACTCCAGCTTTATTACGTTGCATATCACCTACTCAGAAACGATCATGGCCTAACATACAAAGCTATGTCAAACCCAGAGCTGCTGGAAATGCTCCACTTAAAGAAGTCCCAATCCCTCCAAGCTACATGCTCTAGGGTCCAAAACCTTGACACCACAATAAACAGAACATGCTGGAGGGATAGACTCCTGTCCCAGAGACTTTCCATACTCTGGAACAAACTACGTATCTATATCAAAGAAAGCTCCTCATTAGCACTCTTCAAGAAAAATCTTGATGATTGGGTGGGAGATAGGAAATTCACCCCGGGGATCACTTCTGTGGCTCTGCTTGACAGGGGTACAGGAAAATAATTTTCTTGGGTGGCGAAAGCCAGTGTACTTTTTTGGCTAGGCTTATATAGGCCCTAGGGCCAATAGCCTATTACCTACCTATGAACCTATAAGCAACTCATGCAACCTAGACATAAAGCCTAGTAGTCATGGCTACAAACCAATTCACAAACATTGCTGCAACAATATGGGCAGTTAAGGAACCACAGCAAATAACGCATAAAACAAGGCAAAAAAGTTTATTATAGTAATACCCACAATTTACCATTAAACAATGGAAAAAAAACTTCTGGAAATCCATAAATATATTGCTCATTCCTAGAAAATCAACCCAGCTCTGCCCATCACTAACTAACAACTCCCAAAGCATTGCTTCACAGTTTAACAACTCCCATTTTATAAATACAGTAACTTCCCTCCTACAGAACAAAACTACTACAAATTCATCCATCCCACCCTAATCACTGAATTCACAACAGACCTTCACACTCTCTCCAGTGCCAACATCTACAATTAAAAAACACCTGTATCCCCTTAAAACAGCCACTGTCCCTGACCAACAGCCATCTGAAAACTTCAAACTTGCTGCAGATAGCACTGCATATCTTGTCTCAAGTCTAATACAAAGTCTATCCAAGAAAACCATGTCCCCAACTTATGGAAAATATCCTATATAATACACCTCCATAAAGGCAGTTCATCAACAAGCTTACAAACTACAGGCCAGTTGCCATTCTCTCATCCTTATCCAGAATCTTGGAAAGATGCATTCACGCTCAATTTACTACATATACATTACTTCTCATAACCTCCTCTCTTCTTTACAGCATGGTTTTAGACTCAATCACAGTACAACCACTGCCCTTCTAAGGTTCACAGATATAATAAATCACAATAGAAATTCAGGTTTTCTGACATCAGCCCTATTTCTGGATCTATCCATGGCATTCAGCACAGTCAGTCATAAAATTCTCCTAACTAAACCCTCTTCCTATGGGCCATCACCCTCCTTACTTCATTGGTTTCTTAGTTACCTCACTAATAGGTTCCAAGCAATGAAATGGCAAGATGGTTTCTCCTCTTTCTTTCCTATATCTATTTTAATGCCACAAGGCTCCATACTATAAATCCTACTCTTTAACTTACTTACCAATGACCTAAACACAGCAGCCAAAAAGGCCACCATAGTACAATGCTCAGATTATTGAACTTTAATATGTTAATATGTGCTGCTGGGATACTACCCATTCTCCAAACACTTACCCAGAAATCCTTCTGCTCCATAGAAGTTTGGATCAACAACTCATAACTCCTTCTAAATCCAAAAAATAAATAAAGTACTACAGTTCACCCTCAATCCTCACTCCTTCCAAAAAACTACCTTTAGTACAGTGTCATTTAACAAGACCAACATAGAACTGATAACCCTCACCAAACTGCTAGGTGTGATTATAGAAGACCACCTGATATTTAATCTCCATTAAAATTAGCAGCCATGCTTTACTTACCTACTTATCATTTGTTACCTGGGTAAGTGGACTGGCCTAAGAAATCTCTTTCAGCCACAACCAAAACCAGAAGATCAAGCGTAAATGCAATACATATATGTGATGATCAGGTGGAACAGATGGTTTTTGAATCTCACCACTGCCAACCAGTATGCCATAGGTGGATGGCACAGATGGGAGTTTTAATTCCATCACTATAAACCAGTTGTAAACGCATGGTGGGCCCCAAATAATTGGTTTCTTGCATCACACCACTGGTAATCACCAAATTAGGTAGAAGAAAGTAAGTACACACAAGTCAAAAATCAGTTCACAAAATGCAACCTGGACAAAACCGTAAACGGGAATATGCACTGCTGTCCTTAAGGGCAACCCAGGCTCCTTTGTCTCTACTCTCTCAGAATGAACACAGTGCCCCTTTATCCATAACAACTGTCTTTCAAACAAATTATTTTCACAACAAACACACATACTTTTTGTTTACATTTTATATTTTATTACTATTTACTTTTTATATTACTATTTATATTAGATACTTTGTATCTCTATTTATCATGTACATGATGTGGAGCTTTTTTCCCCAGGCATCTGCTGAAAAAGGAACTGTGTCCAGTAGGAATTTCCTGGTAAACAAATGTAAATAAATATATAAAAAATTAGTGCATTTGTTTACCAGGATAGTCCGACTAGGCAGAAAGCTTCCCCTTTTCAGTGAAGGCCTGGGAAGAAAAGCTCTAGAAGAATTCCAACATTACATAATAAAAGACAGGTCTATAAGTAATAAACAAATACACAAAATTTAAACAGAGTATCATTAATTAATAACAGCATCATGTAATGAGCTATGAAACATTTTTTGTGGGAGGAAAAGCTCCAGAAAAAAAATTATACAAAGAACACAATAATGAGAGGTCAACACATATACAACGTGGTTTACTATCAAAATATGGAACGGCACTTTGTGAAACTGGGATGGTCAAATATGTCTTTTCCAGTTTCCGTAACACCGATCTGAAAAATGTTCGAATGCACATTAGTGAATGGTAGTGTACATTCACTAATGTGCATTCGACTTGCTTATAACAGATTGCACTACAGTGAGGATCTGGAAATTTACCCTTTTCCTCACTGTAGTGCGATCTTAGAGTTGTAATATATATATATATATATATATATATATATATATATATATATATATAATATGCAGAGGGTGTGGGGGTGCAGGGGGCTTGCCCCTCTGCAAAACCGTAAAAACTTGTGCTTCAAAGATTCAATTCTAATGGCACCTTTACCACAACAACCTGAGGGTCTGACATCACCTCCTGGTATTTCGAATTATGTCAAATGCCAGCTTCGAGGTAATCATGTTCGAGATTCTTTACAAGAAACATTATCAAATTTGACAATACTATTCAACCGCATAAAGAGAAATTTTTGTGACTTTCCATATTTTGATAGTAAACCTACAACATTTATACAGAGTATCATTAATTAAAAGAAGCAGCATCTAAAGAGCTATGAAACGCATTTGGAAAAGAACTTAGTAGAAGAACAGAAATGGAGGATTAGTATTAAGAGGTGAGACTGAATGTTTTAGGATAAGTAGAAGGAAGGAGAGGGAGAGGCAGAGGACAAGGAGGAAATATTGGACCAATAACTGAGAGTATAGTGCTTAGAAAGAATAGAAGAAAGTAAGGGGCAGGACTTCCTTTCAGGGAAGGCTGGCAGAATTCTCCAATTCCCCACAGCTTTCATCCTGGCATAATAGTTCTGCTACTTGTCTGGATATGGCCAAAGATCACCACCACTTACCTGTTACAGTTGATTTAGCCAGATATAAACATAGACATTAACATCTTTCACTGGCAGAAGGCTCAAGCAATTTAACTAATTGGAGATGGAAGCCAAAGCCTGTTAACCTACTGGGGTAAGTAATGATAACTTTCTTTGCGGATTACAAACAATAATAATACATATAAAATAAAGACCAAACACAAGGATTTAAAGTGAATAAATAAGCTTTACTTAAACAATAAAGCAAGCAGTGCAAATGCAGATTAAATAAACACATGAATGAGAAGGTGTACAAGGAATACCAAAGTATAGTTACACAGACAGGAACATTTGAAGAAAAAGTACAGTTTTGTACCTACCATAAATGTAGATGTTCGAGGATCCACATTGCTGCAGTCCTAACCATTGGGGTAGTCCGCTGTCCCAGTCGGCCCGAATACCAAAGTATATGGCTGACGTCGGTCACGGCGCATTAGTCTGACGTCAGGACGTCAGGGTACTAATGCGCATGACCGACGTCATATCCTCAGTCTTTTCTTGCCCCAGATGTCAGAAGACCCTAAAAAGACAAGGCCAAAACCAAAAACACCAAACACTCCTGCACCAAAAATATGTACAATATATACAAAATACAAGTACAACCTCACCCACACAACCACCCCTAAACACAGAGGGGAAGGAGGGAGGAATTGGACTGCAGCAATGTGGATCCTCGAACATCTACATTTATGGTAGGTACAAAACTGTACTATGTTCTTCATTCCACATTGCTGCAGTCCTAACCATTGGGTAGAATCCCAAAGCAGAGGTAAGGGAGGCTGGCAAATCATAAAGAAGCAGGAGCTGTCAACATGCCTTGCAAAATAGCTGTGGCAAAACCAGCCCTAGATTTAGAGTAGAGAGGAAGGTGGTAATGCTTAGAGAAAGTATGCACTGAACTCCAAGTAGCTGCCTCCAAAATATCCTTAGTTGCCACCCCCCTTAGAAATGCTGTTGAAGTGGCAGTAGCCCTAGTGGAATGAGGCCTAATCCCAGCTGGAATCTCCTTGCCATGATGGGAATAACAAAATGCAATGCAAAACCCAATCCACCTAGAAATAGTTTGTTTTGACACAGGCTTGCCCTGCGAACCCAAAGCAAAAGAAACAAACAACTGCTGAGACTGCCTAAAATCCTTAGTCCTGCTCAAATAATAACGCAATTGCCTGTGTACATCTAAAGAGTGCAAAATCTTTTCCCCTTTATTTTGGGGATCTGCATAAAAGTAGGCAAATGAATAGTTTGGTTTAAAGCCACACTAGAAACCACCTTAGGCATAAAGGAAGGATTAGTACGTAATGATACCCTATCCTTATGGAAAATCAAAAGGCTCTACCGCCATAAGGGCCTGCAACTCAGAAACCCTTCTTGCAGAAGTAATGGCCAACAAAAAGCAGTCTTCCATGACAAATATTTCAATTCAGCAGTAGCCGAGGCTCAAAAGGTTGTAGAGTAAGTTTCTCCAACACAAAATTGAGATCCCAAGCAGGAGTAGGAGCTCTACGTGGGGTCTTATATTCTTTGCCCTCTAAGAAATTGCTTGAACAAAGGATGCGAAAACAATGGTGGGTCACAATCATAGTGAGCTGAAATTGCTGCAGCATGAATCTTAATGGAAGAGAAAGACAAACCTTTGTCCAATAACTCAGTAAGATATTGAAGAGCCACACTCAAATTAGGCTCAGAACTCTCCAAATTGTTTGCTGCACTCCAAAATAAAAATCTCTTCCATTTTTCTGCGTACACTTTCCTTGTACTAGGTCTTCTGGCTTCCATAATCACATTTAAAACTTGATGAGGAAGTTGAGACCTGCTGTCTTTCAAAACAGAATATGCCAGGCTGTTAGATGAAGAGATTGAAGCTTGACATTGAGCAGGTGACCGTCCCTCTGAGACAACAGGTGTGGAATCAAGGGTAAAGGCCATGGAGGCTTCCTTACCAGACTCCTCAGTAATGGGTACCAGTGCTGCCGAGGCCAATCTGGAGCTATTAACATCATCCTTGGCTTGTCTTGTCTGACCTTTAGAAGCACCTTTGGGAGAAGAGGCAGAGGTGGAAAAGCATACACATGAAGATTTTTCCAACTGAAAGAAAGAGCATCCACTTTCCAAGCTGTGTGATGAAACCTCTTTGTGCAAAACTTTGGCAGCTGGTGGTTTAGTGGAGAAGCGAACAGATCTATGTCTGGAGTTCCCCATGACACTGTCAATTTCTGAAATACATGTAGATCCAGTTTCCACTGTGGGGATCCATGATTTGTCTGCTTAACACATCTGCTAAGGAGTTCTGTGCTCCGGCAGAAAGCTTGCCTCAAGAGTAAGTTGGAAGGTGAGCGCAGTCTCCCATAAAATCATTGCTTGCCTGCACAATGGGTAAGAATGTGTTCCCCTTGTTTGTTGATGTACCACATGACAGTTGTGTTGTCTGTTAGAATCAACACCTGCCCTGGAAGAAGTAACTCCTTGAAAGCCATTAATGCAAACTGGACTGCTAACATCTCTTTCATGTTGATATGTAGATGCTGTAGTCTGGCAGGCCACTTGTCTTGTATCCACTTTCCATTTAGATGAGCTCCCCAAGCAATGTCTGAGGCATCTGTCGTTAGAATCTGACTCGCCTCTGGCCGGGTCACAGAGAGTCCCTTGTTTAGGTGACATTCCTGAGCCCACCACAGAAATTCCTTTTGAATGCAAGGTATTATTTGAATGACAGTGTCCAAATCCTGGCAGTGCTGTGTCCATACATTTTGAGATACCATTGCAGCTTCCTCATATGCAGTTTGGCATTGGGAAGCACCAGAATACAAGATGCCATGAACCCTAAGGCTTGAAGGACTGTCCTTGCAGTCAGCCCGGACTGAAGAGATAGTTGATGGAAGTAACTGGAAAGAGTCTTTTGTTTGTCCGGGGTTAAAAGGCCATCTGGGCTGCTGTATTCAGTCTCACACCCAGAAAGCACATGTCTTGAGAGGGTACTAGACTGGACTTTATTTCGCTCACAGAATACCCTAGGCATCTTAGCACTGCTATGACATAAGCCAAATGCTGTAGAAGGTCGTCTTTTTCTTGAGCTAGAATCAGGCAGTCGCCCAAGTAAGGATAGATTTGAATTCCTTTTAGCCTGCAGTAAGCTATCACTGTGGCCAGAACCCTTGTGAATACTCTGGCGCAGTGGATAAGCCAAAGGGCAATGCAGAGAACTGATAATGAGAATTTCCAGCTCGAAACGCAGATACTTCCTGCAACTTAGTCTTATAGGCACATGAAGGTAAGCTTCCTTGAGATCTAAAGTTACCATCCAGTGATCCTTGCCCAGCAGAGGTAAAAGCTGTTGTAACGTCAACATTTTGAACTTGGGAATGTCCAGATAAGTGTTGAGGATAGATAGATCCAAAATTGGCCTCCACGTGTTCCCCTTCTTGGTACTAGGAACAGGCGAGAATAAAATCCTAGGCCCCTTTCTGGCACAGGAACTGGCTGAATGGCCCCTATGTGGAGCAACAGAGAAATTTGCTTGTGAGCCTCTTGTCTTTGTAGAGGAGGAATGTCTGGCATGCCTTTGAAAGGGGCATGGTATGGAAATAAAACCTGTAACCGTGGTGAATGATATCCAGAACCCATCTGTCTTGGGTAATTAAATCCCAATTTTCTTTGAAAAGAGACAGCCTTCCTCCCAAAGGTGCTGCCAGGCGAGAATGTACTGGCAGCTGAAAAGGCAGGTCATTGGGTCTGCTACGAAAGGACTGACCCCTGCCCTCACCAGAAGTCTGAGCAGGGGAACTCCCTGTCCTAGGCCTAAAAGAACCTTGAGCTCTGCCCCTACCACGTCTAGACCTACCCCTAGACTGGGAATCATAAGCAGGATAAGTCCATCCCTTAGTAGGCCAATTTCTACTAAACTTCGGAGGCTGCACCTGCAAAAAAACCCTTAACAGTTTGCATAGACTTAGCCTTGTCCTCCATTTTCTTTAAGACTGCTTCCACAGGCGAACCAAACAACACATCAGACTGCAAAGGAGCATCCAAAATCCTTGTTTTAACATGCTCAGCTAAATTCTGATCTCTCAACCATGCATGCCTCGAAGAACAGAACCAGTGGCAGCCACCCTCGAGGAGGCCTGCACAGCATCAAAACCACATTGCAAGGAATGTTTACCCACCTGTTCAGACACATGAACTAAATCCTGCAACTCTTTACACTCAATACCTTCTGCCAGAGCATCCACCTTAGATTTCAATTGTGAAAGGAGATAATTCTGATATTTTAACATGTGAAACTGGCAATTCAACGCCCTCATGGCTAAAGTGGAAGAAGTATACACTTTCTTTCCCCATCTATCCAAAGCCCTTGCCTCTTTATCAGGAGGAACAGGATTTTTAACAACAGAGGCCTTCACACCTTTAGGCTCCTGCGAGACAGTTTCTGGGTCTGCCCTAGGACTCTTAAAAAGATACTTATGAGCTTCAGGCACCCTATAGTACCTATCCGGTTTAACTGGGGCAGGAGGCAAAGAATCAGGATTGAGGGAAGCCTCTGCAAAAACATCTTCCACCACATTCAGAACAGGAGGTATAGCTAAAGGCCTATGCTGGGGTAAAAACAAGAATTCCTAAGCCTCTTCCTGGAATCAGAGAAATCTTGACCTTCCCATTTAAAATGCTCCCTCATGGAATGCAGAGTCTCTGAAAATGAAAAATCCTCAGGAGGAGAAGCTGAAGGAGTAGAATCATCCACATCAGAATCAGAATAAGGAGGATACTCCTGCAAGTCTTCAGCCGAAGACTCAGAAGCCTCGAACATTGTTCAAAACTCTCAAACTCAGGTTCTACCCTAGGCCTCTTATCAGGAGGCATAGAACCTCTAATCATAGTAATCAAATCCTCTGCCATTTTAAGCATATGTTTCTTAGGCAAAGACCCTGAAGCACTAGGAGAAACCCCCACTGAAGTTAAACTTGGCCTGCCTCTCAAAGAAGCCTTGGAAACAGAAGGGGAGGCCCTAACCACCTTAGGAAGAGAGGGAAGAACAGCCACCTGAGAAGCCCCTCAGCCTGGCCTACTTCCTGTGAGGATACATCCTGTAACAGCAAAGTCTCTCCCTGAGACTCCAAAGAAACACCTGGCAAAACCTCCGGCTCCACTGAGCCTTCTAAAGATCCGACGTCAAGGACTGTCGGTTCTTCCACCTAGGCTTTGCTGCTTTGTCC
This sequence comes from Protopterus annectens, assembly GCF_019279795.1. NCBI lineage: Eukaryota > Metazoa > Chordata > Ceratodontiformes > Protopteridae > Protopterus > Protopterus annectens. The sequence goes on from NC_056732.1 coordinate 102,729,665, forward strand.
TTGCGCTTTTTGGTCAAGCGGGCGCCGGAGCCTCCGACGGCATTTTATAATTACAACGCTTCCCAACAACTAACCTGGCACAGTCTAACCTTCTCTTAATAGTGCGTTTGTTAAATCTAGCACAAGAGCGGCATCCAACAACGTCGTGCTCAGGCCCTAAACAAGGTATACACAAAGTATGGTAATCCCTATGAGGTATCTGTTTCCCACAAGAAATACAGTTATACACTTTTTCTGACATCCGGTTAAATACTGAGGCAAGAAAACCAAAATATTCCCAACGGGTACTTAGCCAACTTTGATTCGGTCTGAAACTCTGACTTCAGAAACTTTCAGAACGCCAACCTGCACTCGCAAAATTGCTTCTGCATCGGACCATGCGGCAAAAGACTGAGGATATGGCGCCGGTCATGCGATTAGTACCCTGACGTCCTGACGTCAGACTAATGCGCCGTGACCGGCATATACTTTGGTATTCGGGCCGACTGGGACAGCGGACTACCCCAATGGTTAGGACTGCAGCAATGTGGAATGAAGAACATCCTTTATCCAAGCTAGACAAAGATATCTAACTGCCTTTACCATAAAGAGTACCAAACTCATAATTTTGTAATTTCATAGAAGATAAATAGCACAAATTACAGACTAACTTCTAGGGAAGTGGTCACCTCAATATTTTCACAGAACTAAGTTCCTTGTTTCAGATATAAATATATAATCACTTCCCTTATCATTCACTCCATAAGCCAGGATCATCAGATTGCATCATTTTATATTCCCAACCAGATCATGTATAATGATGTCATCTTACATTAGCTTCTTTATAGAATCAAAAGGCTAAACTACGAGTGAACATTGACTAAATGTTTTTCATATTAATGTCTGCATTTTACTCACATATCTGAAGAGCTGTTGTTTTTGAAGTAAAATATACTCACATTTTATGATTTGACAGCTTCCTGAAACAACCCTCATGTAACTTATTTATATGCAAACCATTAACTCTTTCCAAGTTATATTTTACATTGTAAATATATTTATTTCATTTCACTTTATTTTATTTTCTTTGGCATTTAAAAATGAAAAAGATCACAAGGTTATACACATTTTGTAGATTAAAATATAGTTCAAATCTAGTCCTTAAAGGTGCAGTCTGTGATAAGAAATAAATAAAAGTCATTTATTTATATTTTTGTTTATTTATTTGTTGCATTTGATTACTGGGATAGTCCAATTGAGCATAAAGCCCATTTTCAGTGGATACTGGGGGAGAAAAGCTCCACTAGAAATGTACACATCTTATAAAATCAAGTCATATCAGATAACAGAAACAGTTATGATACAATAGAAAGACATTCACACATGAAGAAGTGTAGTTGTTTGGTTAGGGGTCGCCACAGCAGAACTCCTGTCCGCTAATGATTGGCAGTAGATTTTTTATGGTGCCGAGTTGCCAGCCTGACGCTCAACCTTCAGAGGAGGCACGCCCATTCACACATATCTTTTGGAGGCTACTCGACCGCGGGCAGGACATGCAGATTCCACACAGAAGGCACTCCAGCCGAGAATCGAACAGGAGAACCTCTTGCTGTGAGGCAACAACGCTACCGCTGTACCACCAAAAATGTTAAATAATTAAACGGTAGGATGAAGACACTCACAGCATTAAGTTTTACATAATTTGTGAGTGGTCAAGGCCTAACATTTTTACAGGAATTACAATTCAGATGTGGTATTATAACAATAGAGAAGGTAATGATGAAGATTCTACAGAATAATATGTAGGACTGAAGCACAGCAGGATATACATCAGTTTACTGGGGAGTAGTGACCTAGGTGAGAGTTGCAGAGAAGTTTTTTACTATGGATTTGAAAAGAACTCTAGATTTAACTTGCTTTAGTTGGAATGGAATAGCATTTCAGATATTTTAAATCAGCTTTCTCACCTGCCCCCTCATAGTGACTATAACAAATGCAAAGTTATTATTACAGCCAAAAATCAGCATTTTTCTATGAAGAAAAATCAGAAGACAAAGAACACCTACATAAGTTCAAGGACAGCCTGCCAATTCCACACAAACATGAATGAGCTTCAGACCTCAGCTGTACAGGACAGATGTTACCATAGGTCTGTACTTGATGTATATTATATATTAATATATTAAAGCCAAATCCAGACTTATTCCAACTCCTTGGACCTGAACTTAGTTTTATATTTAAGACCATTCAGATCTAAAGGAAAGTTTTAAAGGCAATGGATTGACTTGTGACAAAAGGAAAATCAAATGATAGGAACTACAAAATGTGGGTCTTGTGCCCACTGTAGTTATATTCTTGAGACCTGTTCTATAACCCACAAAAATACGTTAAGGTCTAAGATCACTTTTATGAGAGGAAATCGTCAAACTTGCAGAGTTGTTTATCTAGCTAAACGCTTGACATGTCCAGCTTTTTATGTGGGCAAAATGGAGACGGCATTATGGAAAATAACTTATGAGCACCTCAAATCAATAAAAAGAATGACAATAATGCACTATACAAGCATTTTAAATAATGTCTCAGCTTCCATAAATTTGGGTTTGTATTTTGGATCAAATAAAAATCATTCCTAGAGGGGGTGATTTAAATGGTAAATTGGAAGAAACAGAGGTTGGATGGCAACTGACATTATAAGCCTCACAACCCCCAGGAATAAACAAACATATTTCTTTGCAGCCCATTTTAAATATGCAAGCTAATACTTATTGAGATTATGTTGTTTTTAATATATTTCGCATATTATGGCACTTTTCCTTTAAGAGACTAATTATCTTTGATGGGTGTGCTATGATGCATATATAAAAAGGCTCGGACATGGTTTAATCTAGATTCTGAAGAAGTCTTACTTTTACAAGAATGAAAGCACTCAATTTCATGATTTTTTTATATTTACAATAAAGTATTATCAAAAGGAATCTTTGTTTCTGACTGGAAGCATTACTTTCGTGTTATTTGGTAGTAGTCTCAAAGCTTCACCAGCTTGTTTTTTCTGTACTTAATTTAGCCCTAACTTGATTTTACAAAACGTGCATTCATGATTTTATACTTCAACATATACTCATATATATTTTACATATTGTATCTTCTACAGATCTATTCTCCAAATCTAGAAGTTACTTTTCTCCCTCCATTCAGACATTTTTTTTTATCTGTAAACACTATGTGTCTTAAATATGTAGTCAGAAAATTGTTTTCCTCTGTGGTCTTACTATTAATAGCAGCTGTAGTTCACTTCTTCCTTTCTTGGCCTTTTAACGTTTCACTTATTCGTGCTGTAAGAACACTGCAGACATACATGTACTTAAGAATACTGCCTGCTGTGAAAATGATAGTCTGTGGTGAGTTATATCACTGAAATAAAGCATTAACTGGCAATTCTGGATCCATACAACACCAGCTACATAAGTACTGCAATGGTCGTGCACTATGTGTGCACCTGAAGTGATATAATTATCTGAAATTCTTCACTCAAGTCATATTTTTCTCTTTTTTCTCCCTCATCAAGATGAGGAAAGTTATCAACGTTAGTACTTTCCGAATCCACACTGATGCTCAACTCAGTTGTGGGAAGGAGCACTGCAACAGGATTGCAATGACAAAAGGTGCCCTACTTACATCTCAACCTTCAAACTGCAGATTCCAATGAGACTGATAAAAAGACTGAAAATACAAGAGAAGATCAAATATTGAACACTGCTCTTTTTGCAAGAGGGCAAACACGACCCTGGAACTTATCTATACAAATGCCACGACTGCCATACTCCAGTGAAAAAGGAATATTATCAGGAATCACTGCAAAAACAGTCTTAAACAAAATAACCATAAAATGTAAGAGTAGTGAAATACAATGACTGAAAACTAGTGTAAAATACAACATAATTTAAAACAGACAAAAAATTCAGAGAGTAAGTGCTTACATCTAAACAACTAGACTGAACCTTATCAGACTGTGAACCAAAGTTAACTAAATTTTTATACAAGGTAAAACCACATGACTACAGTCACCTTATTAATGAAGTAATCTCCTCCTTAATTTTTTTTGAAATTTTCAGAATCACTTAAACGTATATGGTTACAGGTATTCAATCTGACTGTGAAGAACATTCTTACCAAACTAAATTGTCATCTGCATCTGATCTTATTTTGTAATTTATAATTTCAATTACAGAACACAAAAAAATGTTTATCGCTTCCATGGATTTCAGGTAAATGCAGAGCATTAGTTTTGCCCTTGGTATATGTAGCAGGCATGTGTTCATATATTCTAAAATGCATTTCTCTGTATGTTCTACCAGTGTAGAAAGAGTTACATGTTGTGTAGCAAGACAAATAAACAATATATCTAGATTCACAGTTAAAAACACCAGGAACCTTCACTCTGTGACTTCTGACATTTAATTCAGATATCCCTCGGTATATAAATTTCCGCTGACTGCAATCAAAGCATTTACAGGTGCCATTGGTTTTGTAAGTTTGATGAGGGGTCAAGGAATTCAACCTCCTTTGGAAAATATCTTTTCACATTCCTTCCCCTCTTTCCAATAAGCAATGTTTGGTTCCCCATCTTATTGACTGAACCAGGGAACCCACTAAATATTTTCTAGTTATACTTAGCTATTTGATGATTTCAGGAACATGGCTGCTCTGAAATGGTACATTTTCTGTACCACCCTCTCAACATTCGAATTCCTGACAGGTTTGAAAATTGCCTCCCTACCTTTCTATACTTCTGATAGGAGATTAACAATTCCGATTGGATAACCTCTGCTGATAAATGTGTTAGCCAACAATATACTTTTCCTCATAAGAAATGAATTAGTCAAATGATTAACTCTGGCAAACTGCCCCTTCACAATGTCAGTTTTCAGAAACGTAGAGTGGAAACTATCACAGAAAAGGTAAACATTAATTTGAACTGATTTAAAAAAAAAAAAAACACCAGTCATTAAAAGACCATCTTTCTCAAAAGTTTCTAAATCTAAAAAAAAAAAAATAATAAACTTCTCACAATCACAAAAGCTTATTAGCTGTCATTAAGTCTTTTGGCTTTTCCCGGTTAGGGATTGCCACAGTGGAACTCCAGTCCGCTAATTGGCAGTGGATTTTTTTTTACGATTCCGAGTTGCCAGCCCGACAACCAACCTTCAAAGACAGCACACCCATTCACGCACACACCTACCTGCATGTCTTTAGACATCACTCAACCACGGGGAGGACATGCAGACTCCACACAGAAAGCGCGCCAGCCGAGAATTGAACGGGAGAACCTCTTGCTGTGAGGCAACAAAGCTAACCACTGCACCACCACGGCCACATTAGCTGTCATTAAGGGATTACAAGATAACTGTCCTGTTTTTAAAGATAATGAGTATAATGCACTTAAAAAGACATACAGAAAAATAGTTTGCAAGATGTCTCCTATGCAGTCTCAATTGTGATCACTTAATGATACCTTGTAAACAGCCAAATTGTTCTTTTAAAAATGTTTAATAGCTTACAAGCTGTCATTAGAAATCACAAGGGGGAAAGTGTCAAATGACTGTCCTGGGCAAAGCACCAATTTCCCTTATTACATTTGTCCTAACAAATGCAAAGCACTCAAGCACAACTGTTTTCTAATCATAGCGTAATTGTGGTCTGATTATTTATGGCATAAAGTTATGTTTGGAAACAACTGAAACACATTAACAACAGAGTGTAAACCTAACTTATTCAGCTGTGCAACAAAAGAATTTCAGGCAGATGATACATATTGTCTACCTGTCTGTGTGCATTTCTGGGTGGCGTGAAAGCAACATTAAGTAGTTTAGGTTTGTGGCAGTCATTTTTGGATTAGCTTGCTCAAGGCTGCCATTATCACACCACAAACTTATTTCTGAACTTTTATATTGAATCAGGTAATAATTGTGTGTATGAATCTTTATGCTGATTTACACAATCATTGCAGGCATGATTAAAATGCCTTGTGTAAGAGGGGTTCAGGAGCTTTTGCAGCTGGAACATCACAATCCTACACTGCACTAAGTGTAGTTACAGCAGGCAGCATTTTGTCTTTTTTTTCATTGTAGTTGGTTGAAACCAGGTTGACTTGTATTGTGTAGGTCCATAGTGTTCTGAAATTATTTTTTTCAAATTTTCTTCAAGGATGTGCAACAGTGGTTAGTAAATATAAGTGAGGTGGTGGGGGAGGAAGCCAAAATAAGAGTTGTATGTAGGGATTCCTCCCCATGCATTTTTTTTCCCCATTTTACACTACGTTTGAGTTACATTTCACAGATTTAAAAAAATCAATGAAATGTATCTTGTAGTACAGTAAGTCAATATAACCTAGGTAAAGCCTACTGTATACTACATTAAGAAATTATTCCTTTACAGGATATTAGAAATTATTGCAATAAAATGTGATAATGATGGAACATATTTCCATTCTCATCTCTATTTTACTTTTACAAATGAAGTAATAAGGTTTACATTTCAGATATTTCTTTTTTAATTCATACAGAGAAAAAAAATCAAAAAGAACATGCTTACAATTTGCTCAAAAATAACTTATCAGTAGTGGGATAGAAGGCATAGTGTCTAAACTTAACTTAGCTCATTGTAATGAGCAAATGGGAACAAACCTGTTTGGAAGAACAAATGCCCAATCGCAGTAGCTGCAATGACAGCAATATGCATGCTGACCTCACAGTGTGCTCCTTTAGTTCTCTCAAGCTATATACACAGTTTGGAGAATAAGTTTGTGTTGAATTGAAATTTCCCAAACTATCAAAGCCAACCTATAGAGGTGATAAGATTTGGTGTCTCCTGCTTGCTGATATACCACATAACTGTGGTGTTGTCTGTGAAGACCTGAAGAGGTCCTGGAGTCCAGATGTGATGCAGAAACTGAAGAGAAACAGTAAGTGCCTTCATCTCCTTTATATTAATGTGATCCCATCTTTCCTTGTGATACCATACACCCTGCACCCTAATATCCCTTAAATAAGTATCCCACACCAGATCCGAAGCATCTATGAATAAATCTTGGCAAGTGGAAGGAACCAGAAAAGGCACTCCCGGACTGAGTGAAACATGACTGAACCACCATGAAAGCTTCTCAGGATGAAGGCGGGAGAGAAATTTGGAAGGTTAACAGATGACAATGCTGATAACAGACTTCAGATACCATTGCATCTTTCTCATATGAATTCTGGTGTAAGGAACCACAGAAATCATTGATGCCACATAGCACAGAGCTCTGAGAATCTCTCTTGCAGTTGTAATATCCAAAGAAAGAAGATTCTGAAAGTAATCTATCAGAAAAAGAACATTGTCTTATGGAAAAAAAACTGTCATTGACTAGGTGTTGATTCTGCAATCCAGGAAAATCCAATCCTGAGATGGAATTAGGCAAAACTTCTTCAGGTTCAGTGTGAATCCCAGCCTGGCCAGAGGATCCACCACAACTTGCAAATGAGTCAGAAGAAGCTCTTAGGCAGGAGTCTGAATAAAGATCATCTACATAAAGAAATATCTGAATAGCTCAAAGCCTGCAGAAAGCAATTACAGAAACTAGGGACTTTGTGAGGGACAAAAGAAAGCCTTCAAAGACATTCTGTATCTGCCCTGAATGATGGATCAAACCCATTTGTTGGAACTTTTCACTTTCCAAACTGGCAGAGCAAGGGAAAGTTTTTGAGATAAAGGAACCTGAGACAGGCTGAGGTGAGATGAATTAAGAAGAGGAGGAAGACAGTCACAAAGCAGATGATTTGTCTGGAAAGGAAGGCTTAGAAACCCTGGAACTCTGTTGAGACTTTACTGAAACCTACTTCTCAGAGGTCTCTTATGCTTCTAAGAAGATTTTAGATTCTTAAGAAAAGGACCTAACTTTGCAGGATAATTTCTCTGAAATTTAGTCAAAGGAGAAAGAAAAGATTTGTTCTAGCAAATGCATGACCTTACTTTTTACTTGCAAGGTTTTGAAAAGTTTTGCAACTGCAGAAGCACAAAGATACTGTCTATCCAAAGGAGAGTCAACTAGTATAACCTTGACATCCTTAGGCAAAGGCTGAAGTCTAAGCTATAACAATCTGCATTATAACTACACTTTGTAGAAGGTATAGCCACTTGAGAAGCAGAATTAAGGAGAGACAGTGCAGAAAACTTAAATTCTTAATCTTCAGCTGCAAAGAGCACCCTAGTCAAATTACCCATAATAGACAAGAGGAGTTACCTAACCATATGAGTTTGGTAATTTATAGCTCTAAATGCTAAAGTGGCAGATCTATACACCTTTTTTCCATACTGAAAAGTAGCTCTATCTTTACGTGAAGGCCAGTGTTAGAAGATCACAGGAGCTTAGAAAGCTCTTCCTTGGAAATAATACTGACAGATGGATCAGAAACAATATTCTTGTATAAGAACATGACTGAATCCAGCATCTTGTATAATCTGTCAGTTATTTTAGCATCTGGATGCTAAGACTGAGGATTATGAGAAGCCATGGAGAAGGTAACCAAAAATGTTTCTAAAACAGGAGGAATGGCCAAAGGCTTTGGTAGCCCCATTTCCAACAAACAGAGCATAATACATCTTCTAGAACCTTCCTACTGAAAATGTTGTATCATCTTAACAATGGTGTTCCCAAAGGAAAGCACTTTCATAGGTGATTCAAGAGATAAAAGTATCTTCTTCATCTAAAGCATATATAACAGGAGAATGAATTTGGGAAGAATAATCCAAAGAATCATTTCCATCTGACTCAGACTCCTCCTTATCATTAGGTTCTTCCATATGCCTTTTAAAAGGAGAAGAGGAAGAGAGGGCAGAGGTGTCAGTGGCAGGAAAGTAAGAAGGCAGTTTTAAAAACATAACAGTCTTAAAAAGACCCTGATAAAATCCTGCCACTCCTGCTGGGGATTCCTAACAGACTGTGGAGAAACCACGCCCAGTCTTCTGTTTCTTTTTAAATCCAGTGTCTGCCCTTACTAAATGAGGAGGTTACAAGTCCTGAAGTACCTCAATCAAAGAACCAGGAACTTCTTCCCTAAGAAGCTATGGTTCCTACTTCTCAGCCAAAGCAGATAACTGGTTGGATGTGACAGACTTGGGAGATGGTTGTGCCACATTGGCCTCCAATGTAGTCGCAATACAGAGAGCAGCAGCAACAGGAGAAGCAGTCAGATAGTTCAAGGTCTCATGAAGAGATATGATGAAGACATCCAGGTCCAACTTTGCAGCACAAGTCTCCAACCTAAGTTTCTTTGATTTCTTCTTCTTGTTCTTCAGTGCTGAAGAGACACTGGCTTTCAAAGACTCAGATGCCATCTTACACTGTGTAAGGGCTTTAAGTTTCTGGTTCTCTAGATGGTACTAAAACTTTACATTACTAAAAATTGGCAATCGCCAAACTCTTTACATTGGAAGTCTTTTGAAGACCTGGCATTTCAATACTATAAATGTCTCAAATGTTTACACAATGCTCCTCAAGGCAAGAAATCATGGAAACATACATCACAACAAATTTTAAAATTGTTATCCTAAAACACTCCTACCACTTACTTTACACTCATCTACAAAATGGCTGGTAGTTCCCTGTCTGGTAACATATACATTATAAATGGAACACTTACCCAATATTCAATCTCTCTCATTTATACAATTAATTATACAATTTATACATTTAAACAAAGTTTTTTTTTTGTTTTCTCTTGGTATCTCGTGGCTGTCCAAATAATATAATCTATGTGCTCAGACTTACGTGTTGAATTTTATAGTTACTGTATAACTCAATTGTTTTAATATAATCTGTATTGAATGTTATAAATAGCATATAACTCAACTGCTTTAAATCTCTATCTGTAATATGTTTTTATTGACACTGTATAATTCAATTACTTGTTTCTTTTTTTGTTACTTTAATTCTTGGAGCTTTTCTCCTCAGGTCTCCACTGAAAATGGGCCAAAAGCCCAGCTGGATTAACCCGATCAACAAATGTCAATAAATAAATAAATATAAATAATATTTAAATAACTATTCTTTTAGTTCCAGTACCTAGAAAATTCTGCTTTATATCATAGCATACCAATGAAATTAACTACTTCTAGTTTATACACAGTTATGCAAATATGAAAATTTCTTATGTTGATGTTATGACGACAGAAGTATTGCCAGCCATGCCAGGAGAAGTAGGGCAGTGGATATATAACTTATGCCAGCACAGCTAGCTGGAATTTTGTAAATAATTACATATCATGTGTATATTAAACTGATTTGTACAGATGCTTGTGCTGAAAATGCATTTGTGAGGTTTGCTTGTGTTAAAAAGTATCAACAGTGTGCCCTGCTAAAGGGAAAGAAATGTACATGTATTACTGTAACTGAATTAAATGTACATTGTAATAGCATATACTACAAGGGAAGATGTTAATCCATCTGACTTTGGAAAAAATATTCTTGAAATTAAATTACTTTACGGGTTAAGCCATAAAGATGTTACCCACAGTTTTGAAGGAATCAAGAGATGCAATGTCTGTACTATACGATAGGTTGTAGCGCCTGTAGGAAAAATTGAATGGTTTTATAGTTTTATGACTTCCAGCAGCTGCACCACATGAGGAATGTTCTATTTGTGTGTACTGTAGCACATAGGTGCTAAACCCTGGTAGCTTCTAGTGCTGGGGGATAGTGTAGGAAAAATAATCAGATGACCAGATGTAGGTGATGTCATTCTGTACAGAAATAATGTTTTAATATTAGAGGAGACTGAAGTTTCATCAGCATTCTGTATTCTGTCTTGGATCTGACAACAAGGGCCACTCACCCATCTTGCCTTGCTCTATTCAGTAAATAGGAACAGTAATTCTTTTAGTCAATCAGGAACAGATAGCGAGACTAGCTAAATACTGTTTTTATATAACTGTGTGAAACTTTCCATCAGTGCTATTTTTAATATTCCTTGTAACTGAAACTCTGGTGTTTACTGTAAATAGATATTTAGTATTTTCATGTTCTTCTATTACGTATTACTAATATATTTAAACTTCTCATTGTGGGTGGACCTTTTTAGAAAATATTTAAGTTTTGACAGTATTTGCACATATTTACTTGGTGATAACTCTGGCCACTCCTGAAAGCCTAGCTGTTGGGTCAACATTACCATTTGTATTAATATTAATTTCACTCAGTATAATTGGACACCCTTTTAAGAACTTTATAGTAATCAACTGGTAGTAAAACTACCTTACAGTCTGGACAGAAGGTGGCATAGCTAGTAAATTTGTGCCAGCCTTTCCCAGATGTGTGTGTGTGTGTGTGTGTGTGTGTGTGTGTGTGTGTGTGTGTGTGTGTGTGTGTTAAAATTAAATCTCAAGGAGTGTGTGTGTGTCAGCTACTTGGGGCATGGACACAAAGCACTGGTTTCACAGAGGGGATGCTGGAGGACTTGGCTTGGACACTTGGCTGAAGACCTAACCCTACAGCTATACCAGTGGGGAGTCTTACTGGGGACCTGGAGGGAGACAGAGAAATCCAGACCCCGAACTGAGTGTGTTTCCTGTGTCCTCTTAAGGGAAATTGTGCTTGATGCAGAGAGGTCTGCATCTGAAAATACTTAGTGTATCCATTTATATTCCAAGTGAACATCCCTTTCCATGGTCAGTGGTGAGGATTCAGGCTCCTTGATTACTAGCCCAGAGTGGGGGCATCGCAGATGTTATTGTGATTTTTTTTTTTATTTTGTTTAATGTTGCATATATTTTATATAATCTTAATAAAGTGTTTACCTGTGTGCAAGTGTAAAATAAAGGCCTGGCAATATACTTCTGTTCCATCCCCCAGCTAGTAAATCTATGGATGGTCATGGTTGTTCATGGGATCACTACAGGAGTTAGCTGTAACTTGAAAGCATGGATGAAAGCAAGCTGATTGACCACCACAGTATGAGAATGCAGCCAGAGATTTTTCAGCTTGTTTGCTAGCCTCAGATAATTACCATCTCCATGATCTACCTCACAATAGTAATGCATATGCGCAGACCCCTCCAAATGCTGCCGCTATTCAGCTAAGGGGAACACAGTGCAAGCCCATTTGTTTTCATCTCAATGAGTGTCTGAAATGGCTTAAACTGATAAATATGCTTGACATCTTTCAATTGTTCAAAGTGGGATATTTTCCTAGAAACTAGATTTTCTACAGGACAAATTATACCCACAAAGGACTTAAACGTTATTATCAAAGTAAAGATTTGCTGTTGTATGAATTTTAGTTTTTTTTTCTGTTGTTTCCTATCATATTAAATTACTTCAGATAGAGAATCACAGTTTTTAGCAACAGTGGAATATACTTAAATCAAAGTACACATGCTCTTTTTTTCAGTTCACCTTGTGTGATGCAACTGCCCAAGTTATTATTTTTATTTATTTTTATTTATTTTATATTTGTTGACCGGGCTAGTCTAACTGGATATATGTCTATTTGCAGTAGAGGCCTGGGGAGATAAGCTCCACTAAAGAGGTAACAGCAACATAAGTACAGTACAATATTAAGACCAGAAATGCAATTTTACATAAAAGCACTGCATTCATATAGCTAACATATTAAAAAAAAGAAAGAAACAAGAACATTTCTGGTAGGGATATGTCTATACAGTTGATAGCTTGCAAGCAAGTTCATACTCTGTAAAGGTTCCCAAGAAAGACTAAATCAAGACAGACTTAAGTAGCTTACAGATCATATTCTCTGAGGTTCATGAAGGAGGTAGACAGAAAGCAGCAGTAGTGAGATAAGTAAGCAGTGAGTATAACAGGAGGGGATTATTAGTCTGGGTTAGTGCACGGGCATAGCCAGTGAGAATTAAGGTAAATGTTAAGTTGCTTTTTGAAAAGTAGTGTTGAGGAAAGAGATGAGAGTTCACTGGGAAGCAAGTTCCAGGTTTTCCCCACGGTGTTGGAGAACGGTGAGTCTACAGCCTTACTGTTGGATTTATGAATGGATACCAGTAATTTAGTTGCAGAGCGTGGGGTTGTAAGTTATTTGTAGGGGGTGATAAGACTAGTGAGTATTGGAGTATTACTAGGATGATGAGGGGTCTTGTGGGCAATAATAAGTTGGTGAAATTGAAGCGGATTATGCAGTTCCAGCCAACCTAGCTGTTTTAGATTGTGACAATGGTGGGTTCTAAATGGGGAGCCAGTGGCAAATCTGGCAGTATTATTATAGGAGGTTGCCAGTTTGTTGAGGTTGGTTTTGGATAGATTGGGTGAAGAGCAATAGTTCTTTTTTTTTTTTTTGGTGTTCAGGAGGAGCCAGCGCTGTTGGAACCAGTTTTCTACTATATTAAACACTTTTTGGGTGAGGGAGTAGAGTTCAGATACAAAAGTAGCAAGACATATTAATGTGGAGTCATCTGCATATTGTATGCAGGTAGCTTGAGGAATTTTTCATTTAGATCGTTGATAAAGATTGAGAAAAGGAGAGGGTCCAGAATAGAGCCTTGAGGGGCACCAAGGGTAATAGGGAGATGTGTGGATAGATTGTTATCTCAGAGCACTGCCTGTTGCCTACTTTCTAGGTAGGACTTGAACCATTGCAGTGCTTGTATATCTAGGGAGAGGGATTTAAGTAAATTTAAAAGTATCTGATGGTTAACCATGTCAAAGGCTTTTGAGAGGTCAATAAACAGTGCTGAGGTTAGAGTATTGTTATTACGATTTTTGGTAATGCAGTCAGAGAAGGGCTGTGGTGGTGCTATGGAATGGCCTAAAACCATGCTGACAGTTAGCTAGTAAATTACTTTGGAGTAGGTGATCTAGTAGTTGTTGGTGGATGCATTTTTCCATGATTTTGTTAAAGGAGAGAGTAAGGCTATTGGGCGATAGTTTGAGAGTTCAGGTGAGTTACCACCCTTATGTAGTGGGATAATATGGGAGAATTTCCAGACAGATGGGATGGTTCCTTCAGTAATGGTTCTGTTTACTAGGCTGGAAATGCGATAGGCTATAACTTTAGCTGCTAATTGCAGACATTCAGCTGGAGGAAGGTCAGCTGAGGGGGTGCATGGTTTGAATTTTTGAAGAAGGGTGCAGATGAGGGATGTTGGAACAGGTTGCAAATGAAATGAGGGAGATAAGCTAGTTGTGGAGGAAGACATGTTTGTGCTAACAGGGGGTAGGGATTTAGCTAGAGATTGGACGGCCTAAATAAAAAAGGTACAAAAGGCATCTGAAATAAGCTTAGGATTGTCGTGGGTGGTGCCTGATGGGGTTGGTGTTTTGGAGTGCCCTGGATGGAGGAGTCTATTAATACCTGTCCAGAACTTTTGCGGTTTATGTTGGTGAGTTAGTTGGAGTTGAGAGTAGAAGTTTTTTTTGTGTCAAGAAGTATTGATTTTTTTAGTAGCATTTCTCAGCTGTCTAAATGTTTGATGATCTGTTGGATTTTTAGAAGATATCCATTTGGCCCAGATTTTGTTTCTTAGTAGGATTTCATGCCTTGTCTATTTTGTGAGCCATGGAGCAGTTTTAGTCCTATTTCTGATAGAGCGAATAGGGGCATGGTAGTCCAGGATTTGTAGGAATTTGGTGTTAAAGTATAACACTGCTTCCTCTGGTTGGAGGTATTTTAGGAGTGATCAATCACATGCCTTAAGTTCAGTTTGGAAGCTTTCTGGGTTAAAATTTCTGTTAGTCAGGGTATTTCTATATAAGGTTGGGTTGGGAATATTGATCTTTTGCCTAATTATATAGGTCAGTGAGTGGTCACTAATGTCATTGGGAAGGGTACCTGCTTTATATGTAAGGGGATGACTATCAGAATCCAGTCTAAGGTGCTTTCTTTGTTATTGGGTTTATGGATTCTGATGGGAGTGGTAATTGTTTTGGAAAAACCATATAGGTTTATATGAGTGATATGGTTGGCTGAAGTACAATTGTTCCAATCTATATTAAAGTCACCCAGCACTATGGTTTCTTGAGGGAAGGAAGTAGAAAGCCAGCTAAGGATATTTTCAAGGTTGGTAATGTTATTACCAGGAGGAAGGTAGGAGCATGTTATGTAGATGGATTTGGAGGCATTGATCTGAAGTTTAGAAATAAGGATTTTAGCGTTACTATCTAAAGGTAGTTGTGCATCTACTGAAGTGACTAGTAGCTCTGATTTGTAAAATATTGCTATCCCTAACTCTAAGTGAAAACGTACAGAAGAATGATAGGAAAGCACAGACTGCTGCATATCTCTCAACCTCTTAGTGCACAAAATCTAGTCAAGGCCAAAAATAATGTGGGACAAAGGCAGAAAAATAAGAGAAGATTTTATGCTCTTATAAGCTAAGTTGCTAGAATAAAAGGTTAACCACTGGCATGCATTTTCTGAAATATATGAAGTCTGAAACTCAAATGTCTGTCATTATTTTGTGACTTAAATTCTCACTTACTTGCCAGAAAACCAAATTTTTTGATGAAAAGACCAAAAATATGGGGTAAAAATCTGGACATTCTGCAAAAAAGTGGATGGTTAAGAGGTATGGCATACTTTTCCTAGAGAATTAGCTTATGAAAGGCTATAAAGCTGCCTACCATTCTCAAAAAAGTGGTATTTTTGTTATTTTAAATTTTATAACAAAATACATATAATTACTTATTTTGATAGTTGTGTAGATATCTGAGATTCTTCTATCTAATGTAGTATATCTCTGCATCACGGTCAATCTCAAATGTTCAGTTGTTCCCAGAAGCCCCGGCTTGTTCTGAAGTTACCAACTGTTCCTATATTTTACCGAAAAGTAAATATCTGGAAATACCAGAACATTACTTGTACATTCGAGAGTACAGAAACATTCCATTACAGTGTGTATGACTTATCAGCAGCTCAGCTACTCATAAGTCAATGACTCAAACCAAAATTACCAACGTCAGTTTCCCTACTGGTACCTGGAAATACACAAGCAGCTATATAACTGTTAGGTTAGATAACAAAAACAGAAATATTTCTACGGCAAACAGCAAATAATCCTTCTATTTTAAAGGAAGGAAAATGAGTCAGTAAACCAGGATACAGCTTGTGAAGTTAGTTTTGCACATAACGTTGCTAGAGTGCTTTGATTCTCCTACATCATACATCTTGCAAGGAGCTTAAATACAAATCTACCAGAAGAATAAAAGGCATCTGCAGAAACTACCAGAACTTCAGATACTTCCAGAAAGATAGATGAAAAAAATCTACTGAAGTTTTCATTGGGTATCTCACTGTAAATGCCTGGCACTGAAGCTACCAGTAATTCTATAGTTCATTGTCACTTGCTGCCTCAATCTTCTCCATACAATGCTTCTATCCTTGGTGAAAGCGACAAAACCCATGAATGTTAAAACAGCTAAAATGCAAATGCTTCGGGTTTGGTTGACTAATTAAAAACAAATATTGAGATATTAAGACTACATATTTAAAAATTGGTATATGCAATCCTTATACAACTCACATAATGACATTACTGCTTTCTAAATAAATGCAAATAATTTTAATGCATATAGCATACATTTTCTAAAAGGGTGGGGGCTGCTAAAAACTATAGTATATGAATGGGAAAATACTGCTTTACTATGAAAAGATATAACTAAAAGGGTAATGAGTCATGTGATTAGGAGGGGAAATGTAGACATTCATTTAAACTTCGAACTGCAAACACCATAGCATCTATACACCTCTTAATTCAGCTGACAATGTATATTATTTATGCTAGTACACGGAAACGACATGAGATGGCAAAATGATGGGGAAGCTAACCTGAGTTAATTTTTCTGGCAATCAAGATACAGGAGATGCAAAACACTGGCTGAAACAGTAACAGATGTGAAGCACAACAGAATCACTTCAGCAGGCTCCTGAAGCTTCAGAGCTAATGCTACCTTCAGTTGAGGAGGCAGGTCATGTTAGATTCCTGGGCAGGGGATCATGCAGCGAAAACACAGGTTCACTTAGTATAAAATACATAACATCGCTGAGTCAATAATGTCAGCTCTGTAATATAAACCCAAGATTCTAGCTGAGCCAAAACATAACCAATGCTCAGTGTATAAATGCATGTGCTAATCAAGAACTCATTACAGATGCAGTTTCCTTTAACAATGGAGAGATGGATTCTTCATAAAATGAATATTAGGGTCAAAGTCAATCATCTAAAGAGGTCTCTTTCAAACAGCCAGACTGAAAAAGCATCACTAATCTCTTGTCACTGAATGTCATTTTTGTGTTGACTTGCACAAACAACATATAGCTTTGGCAAACACCTCTCTAAACACAGAGTCACACATTTTACCTTTGGTGTGTGTTCAGGTAGCATAATGAAGGAAGATCACAAAAGGACATCTTTCTGATAGCAATGCTAATAAAGGTGTGCCTGCCTCCTCACCTCATCATCTGCATGTAATGCACTACTTTGTTGTCCCTCTTCTCCACTCCCCCTCCCTTCTCCTTCTTGTGCTCAGGCAATGTAAATAAGGAATGTGTATTAGACAGCTCTCAACCAGCCTTTGGCTCACTATAAATGAAAGATAGCCTGCATCTTCTTTTTTATAATGTCAGAGGAAGACCGACTTCTAACCTACAGTCTTAGTCCAGGCAATAAGGCACAGTGGAATGAATACAACCTTGTTTCTTCACCAGCTGTTTAACTCAACAAACTGCATCTAAGACAAAACAAAACTTACTTACCGTGCATTTTGCCAGTTATGTAACACATGAAATAGTGTCTGGTAAAAATCAAAGCATACTTACCATACTTAAAACCAAAAACTGAAGCAGACTATAAAATTATTTATGGTTGCACTTTTCCAAAATATTAACTTTTGTGCTGAACAGAACCTTGTGATGTTTAACACTGCTAATTATCTGCACCTTACATACATTTAATCCCAGAACCTGTAACATTTTTAACCCAGTACTCTAATATTTTCCTTCACTGAACAGCTGAAAGGAAGGTTACAACCCATTGTCTTCCCAGTAATTTAGTTAACTACACAAAGGATGAGAAAAATAAAACACAGTTACTGCCCCCTTTACCAGTTATGAAGAGCAATAAACATAGTTTGATGCAAATTAAATCAATGCAGACTTACCTCAGAAGTACAAAACCAAAGCATCATACGAAGGTTTCTACCATTCATGTCCCAACAAAGATGTTTTTGACACGAAGTAGCAACATGTAATATTTAATAGCAACACTACTACGGAATGCTCACTTAATTGCCAAGTATGCCCTGTAATGTTTGAATCAATCCTCAAATTATAAGAGCAACATAAAGGGTTATGATCAGGTTTCCAACTAGGACCATATTATTATGTGTTCTTGACATGGATGCCAGAAATGCACCTCATGAGTGAAGTTCGAGAACGCATAATAATGGGTAATAATCAAAGAGACCAGATCATAACTCTTTGTGGTGCATGAAGTCTTATCTAACTTATGTATTATCACTTACAAAAGAAAAATAAACACAATGTTTTTTACTGGCTTTGAATGCTAGTAAATCACTTAGTAAGTGCTTTTGCAGAGACAACATGAAAGGAAAAAGTCAGGGTCACTTTCTAAATACTGTCCTATTTTAAATAAGTTATTCTAGGCTAACTTTAAAGTATTTACAACATCACCCCCCCCCCTCTTACCTAGCATCAAAACCAATATACCAAACCAGTCTCTATATTACCCTATTATAACTTTCACTTAATTAAAAAATGCTACTAACAGCTCACAATCAATCCCTACTGCTAACTACCGTAGAACTACTAACCTCTTTTCCTGCATAAAATAAACTATAGCTTGTTAAGTTACTACTTACAAATGCTTCTATCTACATAAACAAACCAACACTGGTATAACCTGTGAACCTTAACTGTAAGATATGACATATAATGTGGACCTACTATTACTATAGTTATGGCTTATATTGTGTCTCTTGTTTTGTGTCTATTATAGTCAAACTGGCTTGCAACGTTGACTTATTAACATAGTTATGATCTTCTCTACTGCTTCTATGACACTCAAATTATGATGTCTCTTTCGTGTATTTCATTTTTGTATAATTCTTGAAACATATTATGACTCCATCTATGTACATTATTGTATAGTTTTTCTGTATGTGGAGCGTTTCTGCATGGGCCTCCACTGAAAACAGGTACCTGCCCAGACGGACTTTCTCGGTAAACAAATGTAAAACAAATAAAATAATACTTACAGACTAATGTCTGTAAACTTCTATGAAAATAGGAGGAAAGATATTCAGGGACCAAAGGAATCTCCCTTCCCTTGTATCAGACTGTCACAGTGCTTACCTCTGAAAGTGCTGTTACGGTCAGTCTCGCTCTACAGTAGTGAGTAACAGGTTTATCTTTTTCCCAGTTTTGGAGTGCAGTCAAGGCACTCCATGTACTACATTTGTTTTAACCTGTACTGTCTACAAATAAAAGTCTTCAGATACATTTTTACTATACAGGGCTTGTATGCACTACTAATGCAATTTACTTCCACAAACATGCAATCTACAGCATTAAAACATGTCTATAATACCATCTCCAACTTTTTTTTTCAAAATTATCAGCTCCATTCATATGTTATTTAATACAAGAAACAATGTTTGTTCTGCTAACCAGCAACCTTTTTTACTGTCAGCATTCACCTTTCCCATGCACACCGTGCAGTGCCCTGTAACATTATTAGGCTAGTGCTTTACAACAGTTTGCATCCGGAAGCAGCACAACCCCAAGTGATAATATATCTGTACCCCTTTCCCATTTATTTAACTTACAAAACTGCACTTGACACAAATCAAAGAAACATGTACTTTCTTCGGTCATTTCATAGCATACACCCCTTCTTCTTCTTCTTTCGGCTTTTCCCGGTTAGGGGTCACCACAGTGGATCATCTGTCTGCTCATGATTGGCAGTGGAGTTTTATGTTGTCGAGTTGCCAGCCCGGCGCCCAACCTTCCACAGAAGGCATATACATGCACACACTCACACCTAGGGCCAATTTTAGTGTGTCCAATCCACCTACTGCATGTCTTTGGGATGTGGGAGGAAACCGAATCACCCGGAGGAAGGCACCCCAGCTGAGAATCGAACCGGAGAACCTCTTGCTGTGAGGCAGCAACGCCAACCGCTGCACCACCGTGGCCGCCCCTTCATAGCACATACCCTATGAGTTGAAAATCACAGCATTCATATAAAGGCATCGACAGTTTCTGTTCACCTTCCAACAAATCATTTTCTTATTGTGTTGACCAGCACAATGCAACATTTAATATTGGCTTCCTGGACCTCTCAGAAATGCTGCTGTGTGTGATGCAATTTTTTGAACTCAATGCATTGTAACAGTTCAATATGCTTTTTATCTTTATATTTTTATCTCACACCCCACAAATAATAGACTTCCATGCATGTTTACTATTAAAAATAAACTTAAATGCTTAAAAGCACTAATAATTCCACCTGTTTTTTCTTCAAACAATTTTTACTACGTAGCACATAAACGCACTATTAGGTATTTTACATTAAGATTTTACTGCACAGCACTTTAACATGTAATAATGCTGTCTCAGCTTTCCTTCAGAATCACCAGCCCCCATTAGCAGTTAAAACTCTCCAATCAGTGTTTCCCAGAAATCCAAGCACATTTACTGCTCTTTAAATAGACAATCAAAGCACAAAACAGAGCTTCCAATAGCCCCTAGTAATTTTTTACAGCAAATTTCTTTTTGACTGACATTTAGAAATGCTGGTATGAAAATAGGAACTAGATTGCACTACTCCTGATCATGTCTCCTAACACCTTGCACTGGAATAGCTGCCCCCTTGCCCCACCCTAGCTACTCTTCTGTACTTTCACAGTTAAGGGTCTACTCTTTGGTTTACAGTGAAAGGTAATTATGACCAGTTGTGTTCAGGCAGTTAGAACCCAATCATCTGGTTGATCACCTGTAGGTAAACTGAACAGGTACTACAGTATCGACCCTTTAGGACTATGCAAATGTATTTTCTAAAATGGATGAGTTACAGACTGTTTTTTTTTGTTGTTGTTGTTGTTGTTGTGTCTTTCGGCTTTTCCCGGTTAGGGGTCGCCACAGCGGAACTCCGGTCCGCTAATGACTGGCAGTAGATTTTTACGTGCTGGCTTGCCGGGCCTAACGCACAACCTTCAACGAAGGAACGCCCATTCACGCATGTCGCCACACAGAAGACGTTACAGACTGGTAATATGTTAAAATAAAAGTGTAGCCCGAGTTTCAAACAGGATAAATCAACACTATCTATAGTAATAAAAGGAAAATATGACTGTATAACAGCCTCATAAATCTTCTCTTCTTTAAAATGGAAACAGCATACCTTCTAGGTTCATTGTCATATCTCCTGCATTAACATTTTTAGATAATGTAAAATATTCATTAAATTCTGCAGATATCACAACAGTAGTTTTTACAGTTTATCTTTATGCTGTTAAAGATAATTTCCATTTTCCTCTTTATGTTTTTCTAAATCATTCAGGTTCAAGCTGTGCTCCTATGTGATTCCATAATATTTTTAATGAGTATAGTTTCTATTTCTCTTTTTAGTTACTTTTTACTGTTCTTCTTTGGTTCACGTATGCTTTCCAAATGTCCACTAATTTTTCTTTCAAAAACATGTACAGTACTAATTTCTGAATTAGTAGTAGATACATATCTTAATTTAGCCAAGGAGCTTTGTTTCTGTATTCATTCCTTATTTCATTTAATGGGACCAATTTCCAATAACCTCATTCGCCAAAGTATTAAAACAGTAACATTTTCATCTACTACCAACCATGTTGGCAAAACACAGACTATGAACGAGGCCATGTAAGCTCAATTAGGGGTGTGCGTACCTGTTAAAGCCTGCATGGGGAAGGGCAGGACTGATAAGGCTTTGCCTGCTCACCTCTCTGGGAGTAGGGGTGGGGGTGTCTACTTGAGGCACACTGTCCATGGCAGAATCCTCAGTGTAGACCACGAATAACACTGGAGTACTTTCCATAAAGAATGTAGGGCTACTTGATCACTCACATGCAGAGATGTGGACATGAACTGACAATGCCCATTGTGTGACAACCTCCTTAGACACCACTGAATATGCAGACAGAAAGAGAGAGGTTTTGAGGTAAAATGACATTCATCTTTGTGGATGACAAAACCACTCATAGTACATTTGACCATTACCTTCAGGGAACAAATCGGTCATTTTCACATGGCAGAAAGAATGGCTCAATATTTTAACTGACATAGATGGCTCAATGGCCAGAGAAGGACTGCTGCACAAAATGCCAAAACTTAAGTTTCTCAACTACTAAGCTAGCACAGAAAAATTTGGACTAATCTTGTTTTCTAGGCAAACCAAATCCTTACTCAGACTCTGGATGGAAATTGCATCTAACACAGGTAAGTGTTTGATAATAATGTCTTGCATTTTCAAATGAGCACACTCTGGTTTGCTAATGCTCAGTCTATTAGCAAGCAGCAACCTGGAGCTGCATAACAATTGGGTTTAGTAACACATTGTTGCAGCCCAATTTGGCTATTCTCCATTGGTTGCAGCCAGTTTTGATTAAAGTCCTCAGATTCTAACCATTTTTATTACTTTATACAATATATACTTTTTTGAAACTTATTTGCAATGGTGATGGACAGGTTGACAGACGAGATCAGACAGGAGTCCCCGTGGACTATGATGTTTGCAGATGACATTGTGATCTGTATTGAGAGTAGGGAACAGGTGGATGAGACCCTGGAGAGGTGGAGATATGCTCTAGAGAGAAGAGGAATAAAGGTCAGCAGGACTAAGACAGAATATATGTGTGTGAATGAGAGGGAGGATAGAGGAATGGTGAGGATGCAGGGAGTAGAGGTGGCGGTGGATGAGTTTAAGTCTTTGGGATCAACAGTTCAGAGTAATGGTGAGTGTGGAAGAGAGGTGAAGAAGAGAGTACAGGCAGGATGGAGTGGGTGGAGAAGAAAGTCAGGAGTGATTTGTGACAGACGACTACCAGTAAGAGTGAAAGGGAAGGTCTACAAGAGGGTAGTGAGACCAGCTATGTTATATGGGTTGGAGACAGTGGCACTGACAAAAAGGCAGCAGTCAGAGCTTGACATGGCAGAGTTGAAGATGTTAAGATTTGCACTGGGTGTGACCAGGATGGACAGGATTAGGAATAAGTATATTAGAGGGTCAGCTCTGGTTGGAACGTTTGGAGACAAAGCCAGAGAGGCAAGATTACATTGGTTTGGACATGTGCTGAGGAGGGATGCAGAGTATATTGGGAAAAAGATGCTAAGGATGAAGCTGCCAGGTAACAGGAACAGAGGAAGGCCTAAGATAAGGTTTATGGATGTGGTGAGAGAGGACATGCAGGTGGTTGGTGTGACAGAGCAAGATGCAGAGGACAGGAAGAAATGGAAACAGTTGATCTGCTGTGGCGACCCCTAACAGGAGCAGCTGGAAGAAGAAGAAGAAGAAGAAGAAGATACTTTTTTGAAACTTTTATGAAACTTTACAGTCCTTTAATCAAAATATCTGGAGGCAAAAAAAAAACACTGTAACTATAACCAAAATGTTATACGAAACAGCTAAGACTAATGATTTTTTTCTAACTTCTGTGGTTCAAGAAAAAAACTCCAGCTATACTCTGTGGCATATCATCTACTCAGAGGCAATCTCTGCTTATCATACAAGGCCATGTCAAACTCTGAGCTGTTGGACATGCTCCACTTAAAGAAATCCCTCAGAGCCAAATGCTCCAGGGATCTAAATTGTGTCATCACAATGAACAAAACATGCTGGAGGGATAGGTTTCTGACCCAGAGACTCCCAATACTCTGGAATAGACTGCCCATACATGTCAAGCAGAGTGCCTCCTTGGCCCTCTTCAAAAGGAACCTTGATGATTGGATGGTTGATAGGAAATTCACCCCGGAGATCATGTCAATCACCCTGCTAGACAGGGGTCCAGGGAAGTAAATATTGTGGGAAGAAATATCCAGGGAATTGTTATGGCTAGGTTTGTATAGGCCCTAGGGCCGATAGCCTAGTACCAACCTATGAACCTATAAGAGTATGAAAATGCAATGGCAAGACATAGTATGTGTGATGATAGGAGGTACTGCCAGCCATGCCAGGAGAAATAGGGCAGTGGATGTGTAACATATGTCAGCACAGCTAGCTGGGATTTAGTAAAGAATTATACATCATTTGTGTATCAAACAGATGTATACAGATGCTTGTGTTTAAAAATGTATTTGTAAAGCTGCTTGAGTTAAAATGCATCAACAGTATGTCATGCTGGAAAGAAAAGAAATGTGCATACATTATTGTAACTGAATTAAATGTATATGTTTCAACACAGGATACTGGAAGAGCAGAGGTTAATCACAATCCAGCGGCAGCAAACTTTAAAAAATATCTGAAATTAAATTACTTTATGGGTTAAGCCATAAAGATGTTATCTCACAGTTTTGAACAGAGCCAGAGACACAATGTATGTGCTAGAGAATAATTAGTAGCTCTTTAAGAGGAGTTGTAATGTTAAAAATGGTTTTATGCCTTCCAGGAGTAGCAGTAGATCTGAGCAAAGCTCTAGCTGTGTATATGGTAACATGTAGGTGCTAAAATCCTGGCAGCTTCTAGTGATGGGGGATAGTGTGGGAAACAGAGTCAGATGACCAGATCTGTGTGATGTATTTCTGTAAGCCAGAAATTATATTTAGATATCAGTATGATATTGCTCTCAGTATTCTGTATTCTGCCTTGGATCTGACAACAAGGACCACTCACCCCCCACATCATCTTGCCTTGCTCTACTCAGTAAGTATGAACAGTAATTCTCTTTAGATTAGTCAGGAAAATATAATGAGATTAGAAGTACTGTTTTTCTGTAACTGTGTGAATCTATTCATCTGTGTTATTTTAATATTTCCTGTGACAAACTCTGGTATTTAGTCTCAACAGATATTTAGGATTTTCATGTTCTTTTATTATTTATTATTAAATATATTTAAACTTCTCATTGTGGCCGGTCCTTTTTAGAATATATTTAAACATTGAGAGTTGTTGTTTGTCTTTCGGCTTTTCCCAGTTAGGGGTCGCCAGAGCAGAACTCCGGTCCGCTAATGATTGGCAGTTGGTTTTTATGGTGCCATTGAGAGTATTTGTGTAAATTCATTTGGCGATAACTCTGGCCACTCATGAAAGCCTAGTTGTTTGGTCAACATTACCATTTGTATTAATATTAATTTCACTCAGTACAATTGGGTACTGTTGCAAGAGCCTTAGGAAGCGGGCTTTGTAGTGCCTGGTGGTGGTGATAACTACCCTGCAGTCTGGGCAGAAGGGGACATAGTTAGCAAACCTGTGTCATCCTTCCCAGGTGTGTGTGTGTGTGTGTGTGTGTGTGTGTGTGTGTGTATAAATCAAATTTCAAAGTGTGTCTATCAGCTATTTGAAGCAGGAATATGAAACACTGGTTTCACAGAGAGAGAGTGATGGAGGACTTTGCTTGGGCACTTGGTTGAAGACTTAACTCTGAAGGTGTGCCAGTGGGGAGTCTTATTGGGGACCAGGAGTGAGACAGCTAGAAAAATCCAGACAGGCTGCCTTTGTTCCCCGTGTGCTCTTAACAGAAATTGTGCTTGATGCAGAGAGGTCTGCATTTGAAAATACTGGGTGTATCCATTTGTATTCCAAGTGAACGTCCCTCTCCAGTGTCACCAGTGAGGATTCAGGCAACTTGATTACTGGCCCAGAGTGGGGACATCACAGTATGTTCTTGAGAAAAAAATAATGAATTTCTCATACAAGAACTCTGTCATCAAAATCAGGTACATTTGCTTAAAGTCGATCAAAACTGTATAATTATGCTTATTTTGGTTTACAGGAGAGACAATACAACAGAGGACTAAAAGAACTGGTAGGGGTATGAGACTGTTACTCTACTAGACTCATCCAAGCCAAGTGATTGCAATGGTAATAAAAAGAAAGAGAGACAGGTTCTGAGGATAATTGGGAATGCAGTCTCAATATGCTGACCTGCTTCTCTTTAAAAGCAAGTGCGAATTTATATTTCAAACACTAGGTGATGTTGTCAAACACTTTGGGCTGTACATAATGTATATACATTTGGGCTTCCCCATTCCAAGCTGTTTAGAACAATAGTGGGCATATGTTCATCCCATCATCTTCATGGTAAGCACATTAAACAAAGTTTAGACAACTGTGTCTGCATAGCATATAGGTGTAAAGCCTTGTCTATGAACCACGTGACCCATGTTTAAGTAGTGGCCCAGGCAATGAACGAGCAGGTGAGGAAAAGAGAGAGATATAATAAGCTATACTTGCTCACCTCTCTCAGTTGGTGGAGAGAGGGGAGGTGGCACACACCTGAGATGCTATAGCCAGGCTGTAGGGAGTCTACAAGATTACCACTTGTGCAGTAAAGTAAATTCTTGGTGCTTTGGTTTGTCGTGGGGGAGCAGTAGAAGGATGTAGGGCAATAACACAATTACATGTTTATGTTGTAACAGCAGTGGCATTCAGGTTGGATCTATTTCATCCTGACCACTGTACACCACTGCCAAATAATTACCTGTTCACCCTGTGTGGGAGAGGCTGATGGCTCTACAGTTCAGGGAGTTAAACCAGATATGAGTCATGGAATTTAAGGAGAAGAAAGAGGCAAGCATTGTCATACAACTACAGAAAGGATGCAATCTACCTTTCCTCTGCTAAGAATTTGTGGTTTAAAAAAAATAACAGCAAGGAAGGAGCTACAATCTTTGCAACACAGGTTGTCTAAGACTGGATATTAGACAATGATGAACATTCAAAAAACATCAATTTTGACTGTGTGCTTTTGTCTGATTTTTTAGCTAATCTTTTGGGATGGTCTTATCATAGCAATAACACACTGATTTTTTATATATATTTTTTTTTTTTTACAATTTTGCATCAATATCCACAACAGACAGGGAAGTGAAGTCACATGGATACAGCAACAAAAAAGTACTGAATGATCATTTACTGTTAACCTGATTGGTACGATAATGCCACCTATCATCCACGATGCCCATGTGGCCTGATAAGACAATAAGCTTTTACAGCACTCTTTTGGCTTTAGCTCCTTCTTAATTTAATTCCCATTTCTAAATGAAGTAGATTATGTTTTTGCTTACTTTGGCCTCCTCTGCTAAAGTCTTGTTTTTCTTGAGCTCAAAGATTCCTTTGTTTTATAACTCATTCAATCTAAGCAGATGTTACTGAACAAGACAATTTTCTATTATATCCACATACCACTAAACAGTCCCAAATCTAAGTGATTTAAGCATCTTTTAATCTCACTGCAACTAAGACAAAAACACATTACTGGAGGTTACTTTTATGAGTTATTCAAGACACAGGCACTGGTCCTTTCTGTTTGGGCATTATTTTTAAATCTTGCTACTTTCTAATCTACATTATTAGTGCTAAATATGTAATCACAAGTCCTTATTAATGACAGATATAAGTAAATCCAAATTCAGTATTTACAACTGCTGTATGACATCACTCACTCAAAGATCATAAAATACAACTCCACAAATGAAAGATTTAGCTATATTCCCTATTGCTATTAACATTCTGTTGAATTCAAGATGACATTTTTCTGGCAGCTACAGTAATATTTTATGCCAACAGGAGTCCTAAATTTATATATTTTGTCAATGCTGCTTATAAACGATGCAGAATATTTTCCATTTCCAGACAAGAAGAGAATACCATGATCATATGCATTAGTCTCTATGCTTGTTTCCTAACATTTTTAACTGAATCCTGCTTGATTCTCATTGGAGTGCTCTGGTAATGCCGCTAGCTACCCATCAAAGACTATCTCCACTCTGACCAAAGTTCCAAGCATTCTTTCCCAGACTGGGGCCATTCCTATGAAGTCCTCTCACTAATATTAACAAATGGAAAACAAGCTGCAGCATCAAGAGTAGTGCTTAGTGTTGGATCACTCTGTTTTACATGCTGCTTAACCTCTCCCCTCAGCAGTTTGTCATACTTGCTGGCATATCACGGACTGCAATGCCAGGCCCTAGGTGCATGTGTGCTTTTATGACTGAAGTAACCCCAGCTGCAGAATGAATGCTGTTTACAATTTCACTAACATGGCCTGACTCAAAACATCCTGAGGTAAACTTACTGGCATCCATCATGAGTCATTAGTATGAACCCAAAGTCAGACGCTCACTCTTATCTCCCCATGACTTCTCCTCTACCCATGTCTTTTGATGAACCTATGGTGTATGGGCCATAGTCAATGATTTATCCCTCCATGTAGTGGAAATAGAAGTGTTTTAGAAGATGTACAAACACTCATGATTTGCAAACACTCCTTCCCACCTTTCAAAAAAATAAAATATAAGGATATAAATGGTCCTAATTATTCACTCTTCCCTTACCTTTGTTCCACTCTAAATTAAGGTAGGAAGACTGTTAATAATGAGGAACATGATTATACAGCCAGAGGATACATCATTCCCCAAAGACATACCCTTTAATCCTTCTCCTCATGGTTAAACTGTCATGGTCACCATGTGATTCCAATTGCTTACACATGCACTTCTACAAGTTTTTTTGTTTTGTTGTCACAAAGTGCATGCATGTATTACACCCCAATAGCTTTTCTACTCAGGACAAGCTCACTTCTCATTAGAGTCCTGAGCTGTTTTGTTTATGTGTTTAGCACTACATATTACTCTGTATGATAAGCATCATAAAATCATTTTGCAAATGTGAAAACTAACTGGGTAGAAGGTATCGGGTCTGTGACATCGATCAGTGGAGACATGCAGTGGTAGCAGTGAAACAGTCTTGGTGGTGAAGCAGGAGATGAGTTGTAATACGAAATAAAAGAATTTCAGAGAGTTCTTTCTGATAAAATTCAAGCTTAACAAAGTAGTAAAATCAAAAACAAAGCAAAGCCACTCTACGTCACATTTTTCACGTTATTTATTTATACAGAGGAACTGTTAATTTTGGATCTGTGACACTTGGAGAAGCATCTTTTTGTTGAAAGCTTGTTGAGAATTGTGAAGCCTGTGTATATTAAAGCATTTATCCATGGTATTCTGAGTGACTTTGCTTTGTTTTCAAAAGAGAAAATGCTCAGGCTACCAGTCAGTCTATATCCTTATCCCTAACCTCAGATACGACCATGTGCTTTGGGTAGTGATGAAAACGATGAGATAATATATACAAGCAGTGAAAAATAAGGCTCATTTGCAGGGTTGCTAGGCACACTCTCCATTTTAGTGAAGGGTTCAATAATTTAGGATGATCTTAGAGTACAGACACTGCTCCTCTGGATTAAAGGGAGCTACTTCAGATGGCTTGGACACCAGTGTGATACACCCTGGCCGTTTACAACAAGAGATGTACTAGGCACAGCATACTGAAAGCAGATAATGGGCAGATCTAGACTATGCAGGAAAGATTCTTCTTCTTCTTCTTTCGGCTTTATCCCGGTTAGGGGTCGCCACAGCGGATCACCTGTCCGCACATTGAATGGCAGTGGAGTTTGACAGTGTCGAGTTGCCAGCCCGGCGCCCAACCTTCCACAGAAGGCACACTCACACGCACACCTAGGGCCAATTTAGAGTGTCCAATCCACCTGCAGCATGTCTTTGGGATGTGGGAGGAAACCGGAGCACCCGGAGGAAACCCACGCGACCACAGGGAGGACATGCAGACTCCGCACAGAAGGCACCCCAGCCGAGGATCGAACCGGAGAACCTCTTGCTGTGAGGCAGCAATGCTAACCACTGCACCACCGTGGCCGCCCTACTATGCAGGAAAGATTATATGTCTCAAATGACCTGAGAATGGCAGTGAATTTCCTTAGATGAGCCCGAGACTGTGGCTGGGGATACATACGTCTCTGGTTAGCTTGCTATCACTAATATCCTCACCAGTGCAAGCACTTCAGAAAATGAATGGAAGAAAATAACTGGAATAAGTTCCCTGTAACATTTTCAGGCAGGATGGATATAAAGATGACACCTATTTTACAAGTAGATTAACTTTTAGAACGTGTACCCATGACTTGTCCAAAGGCAGTGAGTCTGATGGAGACACTAGCAGCTCTGGTTAAATGAGCATTGAGGTTTTGAGAATGCCAGGTGGTGCAGGGAAGCTCATGCACATTGAGGTAAATGTTGCTCTGTCTCTCGGGGAAGTTTTATGGGGCCTACAACCACTACAGCCATGAAAGCCAAGTAAATGAAGCATAATGACAGACATGTCTGCAGGAAGACAGCAGAGTCTGCAGTGACATCAGGGAAGAAATGTATGAACCACCAGTATCTTCAATAGTTCAGCTCTGTGCCTGTCTATTATCTCTTTATCACTCCCCCCACCAAAAATAGCTCTAGCGCATCATCACTCGACATTTCTACTACATATAGATTCTAGACAGGTATTATGGCAAATTAAAACTAAAACAAGTGCTTGATGGTTCAGCTTTCTTCCTCAGAGATGATTCAGGAGTATAACTCAAGCGATAAAACAATCAGTATCTAAAAGATATAACCAGGGACAACTTCATGCCTAAGGTTACATACTTTTATTCAGTTAATTCTGTAAAGAAATGGGCATTTTGACACAACATGAGTGGATTACGGCATCACACTTCCTCCTCGTTGCTTTAAATATTCCCATCAATGAGTTTTCAGGAGCTACTGAACAGCATAAAAACCACATCCAGTCAGCAAGCAAAAGCCTTCTCCATAACACCTTATGTACCATTATTGCCATATAGCATAAATGTGGCTATCAACGTGGGTACGTTTACAAAGACACTACTATCTGCTTACGTTAAGCACTTCAAATGCCAATTTCAGACACTGCACATTTTACTGTAATGAAAAATAGCACATAGTGATGAGCAGTCCTTTAGTGATGATACTATAGGTTTGACTGTCTGCACTGAAGACCATCGACTCCTTTAAAGAGCATGTGTTCTACATTTACCATTTTTTTGGCATACTGCTGATGTTACTTTGATAACGTACTCATTCCAGTGGCTATGTCAGAACAAATGCTCTTCAAAGCATCTAATCACCAACATATACTGTTAACTACCCCAGTACCACTGATGATCTGTGAAACAGCCATTTGAGATGATAATGAGCAAATGAAAAGAGTTATTTACAGATCATCTTGGTGGGCAAACAAGTTAGGGGAGACTCTTCATTTATGCGGAAAAGTTTTGCACTCTAACCAGCACAGAACAGTACTTGTACATTCAGGAAAGGAAATGCCTAGTAACGTCATCTAACTAATACAGCAATGAAAGCATAGCTGATGAAATTAAAATTCCCCATTAAGTTGAACAGCATCTCTTACCAAGCAAAATCCAGTGGTACAAAGTATACTTCTTCTTGCCAGTGGTTTTAGGATATCAGTGACTAACACTTTTAAACAACAGCACAAAATACTAATTAATGATTTTCTGAAATCTTCAAAGACAAGTCTGTGTGTGTGTTTATACGTATACATGCAGAAGCAAGTCATTATGGGCCTGTGTCCAGATTCAGAACAATGTACTTGAATGTACAGCGACTCACATTTTGTATACATAATATAAACAGATACAAATCATAACTTAGGCATACATATAGAAAACTGCAAAACTATAGCTGTATGTATAACTGTGGAGGTATGCAGTGAGGGAGGTTGTAAAGGAATTACTCATAATTATGGAGTACCATGGTCTGACAACAACCGGCAGGATTCAGACAGCAGTTCTTAGATGTTTTAGACTTTTACAGTACTATGAAAAAGACTGCGAAAAGCTGAAATATACCTTGACTGACAATATGAGACTCAGCATCACCAATGTCTTGTGGTGCATCCCGTGGAAGCTACAAATAAATGAAATGAATCACAAACATATGGACTTGCAGGAACTAGGGTACAAAGTATGAGTCTGGTGGGTAGCTTGACTATGACAAGATAGACAGCCAAGTGATCTAGGCAAAGACTAGCAAGTCCATTTGCCTTAACTTGCAGAACAGAATCCTAAGCTAAAACAACTGGGCAACCTCAAGACTTCTGGTCCTCAAAAGTCAACAAGCGCCTAGTAGCAGTTTCAAGCTTGTAAGATTTGGTAGGCAAGTAGAGTTCTATTTATGGGGCAACAGATATCTAGGTATATTACGTTCAGCACAAGAAAGTAAGCTATAATCTGCTGTTGTGTACACTAAAGATTCCTGAGAAAATAAGTGATAGTGTCTGACCTTCTAAGGATGTTGCTAAGGAAAGCAAAAAACACATGCATTTAGAAATGAAGGATACAATTATGTGCTAATTCAGCTGTATGACTGTAAGGGTTAGCTCAGCTGTAATCTAATTTAACAACATTACTCTGCTTTAAGTTGTTGCCTCACAGCAAGATGTTCCGTTTGATTCTCGGCTAGAGAGTCTTCTGTGTGGAGACATGCGTGAATGGGCGTACCTTTGTTTAAGGTTGTGCGTCAGGGCCGGCAACTTGGCACATAAAAATCAACTGCCAATCATTAGCAGACCGGAGTTCCGCTGTGGCGAACCCTAACCGGGAAAAGCCGAAAGAAACAACAATTCTGCTTTAAGAGCTTTCCACGGTCGAG
This sequence comes from Protopterus annectens, assembly GCF_019279795.1. Classification (NCBI taxonomy): domain Eukaryota; kingdom Metazoa; phylum Chordata; order Ceratodontiformes; family Protopteridae; genus Protopterus; species Protopterus annectens. The sequence continues at coordinate 102,762,384 of NC_056732.1, forward strand.
TGGCCTCCGAAAGACATGCGTGAATGGGCGTGCCTTCGCTGAAGGTTGGGTGTCAGGATGGCAACTCGGCACCATAAAAATCTACTGCCAATCATTAGCGGACTGGAGTTCCGCTGTGGCGACCCCTAACCGGGAAAAGCCGAAAAGACAAACAACAAACTCTGCTTTAAGAGCTTCTTGAAGCTTGCACATTGCTGGGACTAATTAACTATGAATAAGGGATTGACACATTAGAATATGGCACACTGAACTGTAAAATGGCAGAAGCAAGGCCTGAAAGGCCCAGCCTATGCACACACATGCACGCATACACACAAACACCTATGAGGAAATGAAAGGAAAATTACTAAAACAAATAGAGAAAAACTAAGGCATTAATATCAGTCACTGTGCATATGCATCTGTTTATTTTGGGAATCTCTGCAGTCACGTATACCATCTCTCATCAATGACTTGTAAAGAGGCTATAATGACTGGGTGAGCCTCCCATACAAAGAAATAAAGCAGTGGTGCTGGCAGCAGCCTGAAAAATCCTTAAAAACGGGGTAATGGTTACAATATTTTCAGGACTATTCAAGGGGAATTAAAACTGGTACTGTTGACTGTGAACCTGAGTGACTATAGATAGTGGAGCACAATTTTCACCTGTTAAACCAGACAGGTGTACAGTGATGTAGTCTGCTGATAGCAATAATGCTGAAGCCTGTTTGGGGTCTCATTCACTACCACAAAAGGACCCATCATACTTGCCTGAAGTACCAGTATTACTTGCCAGTAATTATTAAGACAGAATGACAGAGTGAAACTGGTTACTGCGATATCCAGAAAATTGATAAGAATCAATGGTTCAGAAAAATTTACTAATATTATATATGCAGAATGACATCAAGTAACTGGCACTACTTACACTGATGCCAGCGAAAATCACCAGAGTTCATGCCTTGAAACACTTCACTGAAGATAAACAATCCAATCCATCCTTGGAAAGGAATATTCTTAATATAAGAAAAGAAGGACTTTCTGTCACCTGTATGAATGATGCCAGCGGCTGTTGAAAATCACAGAATAACAACATGGGGAATGTGAAAACTGCTACCGGTGGACCACATTTGCTTTAACAAAATACAGGTACATCGTACCCAATGCCACCTTTGTCATAATCCATAAAAGAGAAAATACAGACTCCAAACTGGTACTGTGTAAGTAGTCTTAGCAAACATATTGGCAACCAATACTCTGCACCGATCTCAGTGGAATCAATAGAGGAAATGGGGGAAATGAAGACTGACATTCTGTTACTAAAATCAAACATAGCAAGATACTTGCATAAATTATCCCCCCACCACCACTTTGCTAGCATCAGTGTAATAACAAGTGGAAAGTAGTTGGTGGACTGGTGTTAGGCAAAAAGCATCAGTTTTAACAAGGCAGTGATAGACTAATCCCTATGACTCTATTACCAATAGCACTGCAAAGAGAAAGGGGATCAGGGACTAGCCTGCATGACGCCTTAGTGAAAACATTGGGCTGACCTCCTGTGTGAGAATAGTATAGGAAAGAAACAGTAGAACATAAACAGCAAAGAGCTTGTAAACAAGATGTACAACTAGTGTACTGAGTGCAAATTACTTGGCAGCAAACAAATCCAAAGTGTTAACTTAGCAGTCAAGGAGTGAACAAATTTCAGCTGAATGTCTTTGCTCATATGCAATCTGCCTGCTATGCTTACATTCATTAAAGATATATCATATGTAAGCCACAATGTAACATGCAAACTCACAGCTCCAGATAGATGAAGATGGCTTATACAGGTGGGCAGCAATCTGTGTAGTCGCACTGAGCAGAAAGCAAAACCAGTACATGCAATGAAAGTGTGCAAGCTCTATAGAAAGGTACCTAGACGTTCCTGTTGGTCCAGTGGAACTGACACCAGTACAGTATGCTGAAGGTCTTCGGTATGAATCCCATATGAGAGCTTATATTACCCTTTCGCTTCCATGATTTTTTGCCTGAGGCAGTAATGTGTGAAATTTAACACTGATATCTAGAAAAAAATAATTCTCTGTAAAGAACATGATTAGTGGAAAAAAGACAAGGAAAAGAGTCAAATAATACACAAAACAGCAAGAAGTCAACCACCTCTGACAGATGTACGGCTGGGATGGTCACATTAGATGAAGAGTGCCGTGAACATATGACGACCAATAACAGATTAAGAGACAGCAGTAAGGGTATGAGGGCTATTTTCTTTAAAAAAAAATCTGAAGAACAGAAAGCAGCAGAGTGAGAGAAACTGTATGGATACATAGTAATAAAAAACTACGGATAGCTGCAAATGTAAATATGCACACTGGTTACTTTTCATTACGCTGTTCGGTTCAAAGTACAATGATAGGTCCAAAACTACATTACAAAACACCACATCATACACCACAGAACAAGGTGGAAAGCAACAAGTTACAAGACTATGTATTGAATATAAGAAGAGAACAATCTGCACAAAGCAAAGGAAGAGGAAGTCACCAAAATTGATCCAAACATAAATGTAGCAAAACCAATAAGTATTTCATACAGCAGACGTAAAACTGGAAACCTAGTGAATTAGCATGTGTGAACTCATCACACCAGACAGACACGGAAATGATGTGCCATACTCAGTGGTGTTTATGCTGTTTTCCCAAAGTTCAACAACTAGGAATATTGTTGTATAAGTTAAGTGGTGTGGAGGGACAGCCCCGCCCCCATTATATCCAGGGACAACTTTTATATTTTGGGGGAAAAAGATTATTTTGATGGTTATCAGGTATGATGAATTCTCACAATTCAAGAATTCATTAGGAAGCTGATATAATTGGTAAAATATAATTTCAAACAACCTATAACATACCTCATTATTCAAGAAAAATAAAGCAGCAGCAGCCTGTGATCCAGTTCCATCAGGCTCTAAAGCTATGAGGATGAAAACGAACTGGAGTACAGCAGGAATTAACAGTGCAACTGAGGGGCTTGGAAAATTTCACGTCAGAAAGACAAGAAACTAAATGTTTCAATCTTAGTTATGGCACCTTAGGCCCTACAAGAAACTGCAAGTCTGACACCTTTTAACATATAAACTCTTTTTTGCTATTACAACAAATGAAAGACATGCAATAAAATAAAAACACCAACTGTTGCCAAAACACTGACCCATTCCTGACAGTCATGTCTGTCAACGCGTTAGTATTTTTTTTCTTACAGAACAAACATGCGTAAGTTACTTCCAGATAGGCTTCATTATTTTATCATCTGCCTGCAAAAACAAATATTTATTTTAATGTCTTCAGAACAATCATTTTTAGTGAAGTAATAGTAAAAAAAAAAAAAAAAAAAAAAAAAGAAGTTATTTTGTGTGAAAACGTAAGGACAGAAGGGCTGAGAGAAAAGATTATCTGCTGCATTTGCAGTATAATCACAGCTATGACAAGGCTAATTTAGTACAACCACCAGGTTAGTGACCTGTAATAACTGACTGAGACCACTGACTATAAATAAATACATTACATATACAGGCAAATGTAATGGTGTTAATGAGTATCTTCATCCTAACGATATGGCATGTCTTGCAATGAGGAAGGTATGCTGACTCACATCTTAGCTGTAGGGCATTTTACTTGGGCAATAGCACTTACTAAATCCCAGCTGATTTAGAATGTAAACATTAAATGTTACAAAGTACGGAAATGAAATATTAGGGAACAGTACCCGGGAGCATTTAATTAATGATACACAGCAATAAAAGACTAATCAAGTATTATATGGTTAGGATCTGTGACATTAGCAAACATATCATACATAAGGTAAACCAGTATGAAATGTTTAATTCAGTAGGTACTATGATACAATGGTATTATCTATATTTATTTTATTTAAGATTTACACTGCTGAACTCTTTCTGTAACTTGTACGCCGTTAATACTACTTACTTGGCAATCATGACTTTTGCAAGTCCTAGTATATACAAGTTGCTATTCTACAGATATGCACATAAAACTAAACAGTAATCGAGTACCAATATTACCTTACCAATACATGAGATGTTTATGGGCATGATCTCCTGTTCACTTCTTCTAACTTGGAAATATTAGGCTGCATTTGCCCTCAAACAAATGACAATGTTACACCACACAGTTCTACTAATACAGCCCCCCATCCACACCGTAAATTAAATTTCTGCTTTTTCTATGCCCTGTTCGTGCTACGTCTGAGACACTAGATGGATTATTAAAATGGAAACTGTAATTCTGCATTCGAGTCAGACTCATTCAGCTTGTTCTCCTTTCATGGCAGACAGAGTCAGGTGAGAACACTGACTCATGATTTCAGTGTCATAATACATTTCCGTCCATGTCACAAAAACAAAATTATTACTGTATGACAGCTGATGGATAGTGGAAGGTGTGGTGGCAATATGGCTGCTGGGATTATGGAAGTGGTAAAGGGATACTGGTCTCAACTTCACACATCCCACCTTTCAGCTGTTTAGTACTTTTGGAACCAAAAGTTGGATAGCAGATAGACCTTAACTGCCTGCAAAACCTTTCCTAATGTTTTGCATATTGTTTTTCAAACATTATACTTCCACTCGATTAGAGTATAATCCCAGAGTAGAAAACATGGAAAGGTAGGATTACATGCCCAAAATCATGGATGCCCTTCTACAGTCCCTTACAACTCACTGAATTAGTAATGCTTTTTTGCAACATTAATTGCATGTGCATAGAAGAGAGGTCATCTAGTTTGCAGGATGATAAAATGTCACAAAGAAGGCAGGTCATGTTGGGGGGGGGGCTTACAATTACTGCTTATTCCTGTATATGTTGAGGGCAAAATTCATGAACAATTTGGAAATGGCACTACACAGATTGTGCTGTGCTACTGAAATCTGTTACTGAACTCAGCTGTTGTTCACACTCCTGCTTATGCCATGCATACCGCAATAATGTCTTTAGTGGCACTGAGGTAGTCACCACTCCACAATGGGAGAGATGCCACTGATCTGAAACTACAGCAAGAATATTATGGCATATGTACTTGAGCAGTGTATCTTTCTTGTAGTAGACAGTGTAGAACAGTGACTATGTTCTGTTGTTTTGTACCTTGACAGCCACTGTAGTTAAAGCGGTACGTGGGGGGTGGTACTAATCAAGTCTTGGATGTGCATGCAGATGGATTTATGTTGATGCACAACAAACTGCTGAAAACTTGCAATCTCTGGTCCACTCGTCTTTCAACATGGTGTCAGATGTTGTTGGCAACTAAGTTTCCTCAAAGTGCAACAAGTGACTGAAGTGCAAAAGGTAAATGCATATACACTGACAACATGGCAGAAATATTTTGTAGACCCTATCCACTGGAGTTTGATGGCAATATCGTGGAGAACTGGCATGTGTTTAAACTAGAATATGATATTTTCATAGTGGCTGCAAATTCAAAGACACTCACACAAACATTTATACTTCCCAATTTGGCAAGCTTGGAGGCTTTCGAGTGAGAATGTTCATTTAAATATGCAACTGCTGTTTATGCAGAAGAGGGAGAAAAAGATCGTCATTGCTCAAGCTGAAATGTGCAAAGATCCAAAATGCTTAAAGTGTAAATACCGACTCCAAGATGAATATAACAATGGAGAGACATAAAGCAAAGACATGCAGATTTGGGGAATTACAAAATTTAATAAAGGACCACCTTGTATGTGGCATTCATAATGATACAATGAGGACAATTCTACTATGTGATAGTGAATTAACATTGAGCAAAGCTAAATTTGCCAGATACATGAAATCACAAAAAACTTATTAGTATACATGCTGTATCTGCTGCTGCAAATGTCATCAGTGTGCAACAAAAATTTAAGACAATACGGCCTCATAAGTGTAAACTAAGGAGCTATGCCACACCACTTCCCATTGTTAATTGTCGCAATTGTAGAGGCAGTCATGAACCTAAACGAGAAAAGTGCTTAGCCTATGGTCAGCAGTGTCACAAATGCAAAAAGTGGAATTATTTCAAAAAGTTCTGCAAATCAACACAGACTCGTAATAAACTTTATACAAAGGAAGACAATGGATCAAACTGAGACTGTAGCAGACCCTGATGACAGTGATGAAACTTTTATGTTGATGGTATTTCTGGGGTCAGCAGAACAGCTGACACAGTAATTCCCACTTGTTAGCAAAGAGTGAAATATTTTGCCCTGTACAAATTAATGGGAAACCAGTAGAGCTTAAAGTAGACACTGGATCCACATGTAATGTCATGTCAGCAAAAGCTTACACAAAAGTAATAGCTGGAGAGAAACTTGACTCAACAAGGAGCAACGCTTATGGTGGCAAGGAAATTCAGATAAAGATATAATACTTTGTCTCCTCGGGACTTAACTTGGAGTATAACTGGAGATTGTTAATTTAATATGTAATTGGATGATTGCTTAATTGTGATGTGTATTTAACTGAAGGTGTACTTTTTTTAGTTTGTACTCTTTGAAGGCTTTGCCGAAGCACTGGAGAGTGATTAAAGTCAAGCTTCTTGGTTCCTGCCTGTTGTCATTTTTTTAATTTATTTTATTTTTATAGTATTTTATTTTGTGTCTTTTTTGATGTCTACCTTCTTTTAATATACCTCGTATTCTCAGAGAAGATACACTGGATAATTCTCAGGGAACATTGGATAATTTTGTTGTTCATTCTGACACCCGTAGCATTGTTCTAACGACTGGTGGTGGTGGTGGAAAAGCAAAATTGCATCTGGTTCCAGTAGTTTTATTGAGAAATTTGAACACAATAGAATGAACCAAATTGAGAACCCATTTGCGCCAGTTGGTGAATCTAAATCCTCTACATCTCTACAGGGTTGGTCCAGAGCTCTTTTGGATTAACTTGAATATCTATTACATAAAGAGACACCAACATATTTTAATATGTTAGGTCTACAGAAATATATAAACCTTGACATTTTCCCCCTCCACCCCTTTTGATATGTCCGATGAAGTAGAAGTTAATTTTTTTAAAAAGTGGTTAGCTGCTGCACATCATTGTGCTGTTGAATGGATTTCCATTTTGCTGGAACATGACTGTATTAAACAAAATAAATTCAGGGGTGAGATTAAAAGTACACATACTAACTTGGTGAAGTTGCTTGCTCCTGGGCACCTGGAGAGACATTTAGTAGATATTAATCAAAGACTAGAAAAATATGAAGAGGAACTGATCGAACGGAAAAGTACTTAGTTAAAAAGAGACTTAAAAGACTGAGGGAGGTTGTGCTTTTCTATGGCACAAAAAGGACAGGTTTAACTGCAAAAATGGCTCTGGTTCCTTTAAGAAATCCCCCTCAACATCTAAGGGCGTATCATTTGCGTCAGACGTTTCTGGCATTTCTACGGAAGGAGAAGGAGAGGAAGAACAGTTTTCACGCTTGTCAGCAGCCCAAAATCCCTTAAAATTGAACAATGATTTTCAGAAAGGGCATGATAACAAACAAGGAGGGGGATATAATGACTGCAAAAGAGGTAGATTCCAGTCGGAAACAAACAACAACCGGGAGAATAAAGGAATTATAAGAAGAGCAAATGGTACTGAATTGACTGTAAACTCTTTAGTACATAATATTTCTGGTGTATTTTTATCGGATAGTCAAGTTAAAGTGTTAAATTATGGTTTAAAATATATACCAATAGTGATACCCCGTTTTTATGAGTTAAAGTGTGATGTATTTAGGTTCTGCCGAAAGTTATATTTGGTGTATTTTTTTGCTAATAGCAATGAAAATGTTTTGTTTAGTGAACATGACAGTAATGAGAAAAGCTTTTATTCTGGTTTATCTGACCCTGAGGAGACTGTGAATTTTGAAGTTGATGGTAATTCAAATTGTTTGTTATATACTAGTAAAATAGAGTTTAAAAGTGATTTTATTCCACCATATCAACATGAGACTATTAAACATTTTTCACAGATGTTGAATTTTGCTTAGGAGGCTTATAATAATTTTATGTTGAATAAACAGAATGTGAAGTATAATTTGAGTGTTCAAGAGTGGAAAGAACTGCAATTGCTAGCTCAAAATAAAGAAATAGTTATTAAACCTTCGGATAAAGGAGGTAAAATAGTTATCATCAATGTTGAACAATATTTTAATATGTATATGATCAGAATACATATAAAAAAGTTGTATTAATGAGTATCAAAAAGCTATTGAGGAGTTTAAGTTACTTATTGAAAAGGGTGTGAGATTAAAATATTTTTCTCATGTTGATTTGGATAGAAAATTTAAACCACAGGATAGTGAGCTGTCTTGTCTTCTACTGTTTGCCCTACGTTCATAAAAATAGTGCCGAACCTCCAGGCTGGCCTATAGTTTCTGCTCAGAAATATTTTTTATCCAAAATTGGTTTATTTTTGCATGAACATATGCTGCCTTATGTGGTTCAACTGTCTTGTTATATTAGAGAGAGTTTAGATTTCTTGACAAAATTATATAAGACCTGCAGTGGTCTAGTGACATGTTTTTCATTAGTATTGATGTTTTCACTCTCTATACAAGTATTCAAAGACAATGTGGCTTAGAAGTTGTCAAATATTTTATAGGCCAAAGTCCTGAAACACATTATATTATTGAGTTATTAGATTTAAGTAACAACTTCTTTGTATTCAATGACCAAATTTATAAGCAAATACAAGGCACTGCAATGGGGGCACCTTTTGCCCCCATGTATGCAAATTTGATGATGGGGCTCTAGGAGTTGGAATATTTATATCATAATACTTTTTGTAAGGAAAATGTAAAATATTTTAGATTCATAGATGACCTAATTTTCATTTGTAAAGGAGGGCAGGGTGAAATTGATAAGTTTATTGGGGAATTACAAAATAATAGTTTCAATTTCTCTTTTGATGGCCTACAGGTAGGCAAGCACATTACATAGAGGAGAATAATGTATTGTGAACATCGGTACACAGAAAATATGAAGATGGCAATCAGTATTTAGAGGGAAGCAGTTGTCACCCGGTGCACACTATAACTTCTCTCCCTTACGGAGAATGTTTAAGGTTAAGAAGATTATGTAATAATGATAGTGGTTGCAATGTATGCTATGTTTACATCTGGAGGCTATAACAGTCACTTAGTACAAATTGCAATAGATAAGGTTACGACTGAATTTTCTAACAATAAACAGAAATGTCTGGAAATCAAAATATTGGGGGGAAAGAATAATAGTGATAGAAGACAAATATATTTTGTTTCTACATATGGAAACTTTAGCACCATTTTGATTAATTTGAAGTACTATTGGAAATATTTAATAAATTCAGCAGATTTAGCTGCATTAATCTCTTCTAATTTGGGTATTTCCTTCAGAAGAGGTTGAAAGTTAAAGGATATCTTGGTGCATAATAAATTTGAACTTCCTATGTATAGTGGGAATATTAGTAACGTAAAATGATGGGTACATATTCTTGTGGCCATTGTAAGGTATGTAACTATGTAGTTAGAACTTTTCCATATATTAATGGCCATGCGTATTACTCTAATAAAAGATATACCTGTGGGACTGAGGGGATTATTTATGCCCTGCAATGTTCCTGTGGTAAGGTATACATAGGCGAAAGTAAAAGGAAATTTAAAATAAGGCTTCAGGAACATATTAGGAACATTACAAAACAAAAAGAAGATAGCCCTGTTGTTAAACATTTTATGTTATGTCATAATTCGAATCCTGAAGGTTTAAAAGCTACTATTTTAGAGAAAGTTCCAACTGGCTTTTATTCTGAATATTTGTATAAAAAGAAGTTACTTTATAAGGAAAGTATTTTTATCTTAAAATATAATACTTCGTCTCCTCGGGGACTTAACTTGGAGTGTAATTGGAGATTGTTAATTTAATATATTGGATGATTGTTTAATTGTGATGTGTATTTAACTGAAGGTGCACTTCTGTCAGTATGTACTCCTTGAAGGCTTTGCCGAAGTGCTGGAGAGTGATTAAAGTCAAGTTTCTCGATTCCTGCCTGTTGTCGTTTTTCTAATTTATTTTACTTTTATAGTATTTTATTTATAAAGCAAAGGCATGCAGATTTGGGGAATGACAAAATGATTTAATAAAGGACTGCCTTGTATGTGGCATTCATAATGATACAGTGAGGACAATTCTGACACGTGATAGTGAATTAACATTGAACAAAGCTAAATTTGCCAGATACATGAAATCACAAAAAACATATTAGTATGTATTCTGTATCTGCTGCTGCAAATGTTGACAGTGTGCAACAAAAAATTAAGACAATACAGCTTCATAAGTGTAAACTAAGGAGCTATGCCACACCCATTATTAATTGTCGCAATTGTGGAGGCAGTCATGAACCTAAATGAGAAAAGTGCTAATTCTATGGTCAGCAGTGTCACAAATGTAAAAAGTGGAATCATTTAAAAAAGTTCTGCAAATCAACACAGACTCGTAATAAACTTTATCCAAAGAAAGACAATGGATCAAATTGAGACTGTAGCAGACTTTGATGACAGTGATTAAACCTTTTATGTCGATGGTATTTCTGGGGTTGGCAAAGCAGTTGACACAGTGAATTCCTACTTGTCAGCAAAGAGTGAAATATTTTGCCCTGTATAAATTAATGGGAAACCAGTAGAGCTTAAAGTATACACTGGATCCAAATGTAATGTCATGACAGCAAAAGCTTACACAAAAGTAATAGCTGGAGAGAAACTTGGCTCAACAAGGAGCACAAAATTAGTTGCTTATGGTGGCGAGGAAATTCAGACAGATGGCGCTCTAGTTCTTTCTTGTCATTCTGCAGGTAGCACCTATGATTTACAATTCTATGTAGTCAGAAAAGATGTACAGTCATTACGGGGCCTAGAAGACAGCCTAACAATGGGACTGATTTTGCTCAATAAAAAATGTTCACCATCTAAATACAAATGAAAATGACAGGTTTTCACAACATATCTTTAAAGAATATGCTGACATCTTTAAAGATGAAATTGGTAAGCTTCCAGCTACATATTCCACAAAGCTGAAACATAAAGTAAACCCTGTTGTTAGGCCTGCTTGTAAGATCCTGGTAGAATGCAAAGTAAAGTAAAAGCAGAATTATACAGGATGGTAAATTTAGGTGTTCTTACTCCTGTGGCAGAGCCTACTGAATTGGTATCCGTGACAAAAGGAGGTATTGCCAGCACAGCTAGATGGAATTTTGTACATAATTATATGTCATTTGTGAATATCAACATGATTTATATAAGATGCTTCTGTTACAAATGTATTAGAACTGTATGTCATGTACATATCAAACTTATTCGTACAGACGTGTTGAAAAGGTATTTGTAAACTGTTTGAGTATGGGCCATATTCACAGTGTGTCTACTGCAGAAAACAGAAACGTACATGCACTACTGTTAACTGTTTAAATGTATATGTTTTAACAGGGGAAACTGGAGGGTTAACTTCAGTCAAGCAAACTTTAGAAAAATATCTGAAATTAAATCACTTTATAGGCTAGGCAATAAAAATGCTATCTCACAGGTTTCAAGGCAGCCAGAGACACAACAATTATACTAGGAAGCTTTCTGCACAGTCTTTGGGGTGAAGTAATTGCCTCTCAGGAAGAGAAGAAGTATTTAGTTGTTTTAAGACCTACAGAAGCTCAACAGATCTGTGCAAAAGCCCTTGTGTGTGTGTATTTTTACAGGTAGCTGCTAAATACTACCAGCTGCCAGCAATGGGGGGTTTGCCTGGGAACTAGAAGTCAGATGACCAGAAATGATGTTATTCTGCAAGCTATCCCAGCAGTAATATTTTGGATATTATTTTGAGAAGTCTCTTGGTGAGACAGAGCATCCTGTATTCTATCATGGACCTGACAACAAGAAAGAAGAACCATACACCACATCATCTGCCAAGTTCTATTAGTAAGTTTTTAGGATATAGTAACTCTCTTAGATATAGTCAGGAATATAGTGAAGCTTAGTTTAGATATTATTTTGTCTTTATTTTTCTGAGCCTGTCCTGCAAAGTTATTTTAAATATTTCATGTGCTTTAAACTCTGATGTCACTGCAAATATATACTTAGTTTTCTTGTTCTTTTATTATTTATTATTAAATATATTTAAACCTTTCATCGTGGCTGATCTTTGTAGAGATATTTAAGTTTTGAGAGTACTTGCATATTTATTTGGTGACACTGTGTGGGCCACTCCTAACAGCCTTGCTCTTGGTCAAACTACCATTTATATTAATATTACATAGTAAAATTGGTCAGCCTTTGTTAAGGGCCTTACGGTAGCTGGCAGGAGTGAATGGTGGCAGTGGAAACTACCTTATAGTCTGGGCAGAAGGGGGCATAGCTAGTAAACCTTTCACAGGTAGGTGTGTGTGTAAGCTCCTCATTAGCACTCTTCAAGAAAAATCTTGATGAATGGATGGGAAATAGGAAATTCACCGCGGGGATCACTTCTGTAGCTATGCTTGACAGGGGCACAGGAAAATAATTTTCTTGGGTGACGAAAGCCAGGGTACCTTTTTGGCTAGGCTTATATAGGCCCTATGGCCAACAGCTTAGTATCTACCTATAAACCTACAGCTGTGCCAGTGAGGAGTCTTACTAGGGATCTGGAGAAAGAGTGAGAAACAAGCCTTGGACTGGCTGTGATCTCTGTGTGCTCTTAAGGGAAATTGCACCCGATGAAGAGAGCTGCATCTGGAAATACTGTGTGTTTACCTGTTATCCTCCCAGTGAACGTTACCCCACAGGTGCCAGTAGGGAGGATTGAGACTCTTTCATTACTGGCCCAGAGGTGGTATATCCATGTTACATAACGGTTGGCAGTGGTGGGTTGTCACAGTATCATCTATGGTTGCAGCCCACAAGAAAAGCTCAGATGACATTGATCCTAGAGACTTAAAGGCCTTAAATGTCCTCAAAACCCAATGTGTACAGTAGAGGAGGTAGCAGCAGTAATGCCAAATTTGACTAGATGCCAAGAACTCCTTCTGGCAAATTTCACTGGATTACAGATCTCCTTTATTAACAACATCCAACACACCATTTGGTAGATTCAGGTTTTTGAGGATGCCTTTTGGAATCAGTTCCACCAGTGAGGTATTCCAGCAGGGTCTATATTAGAACATCGAAAGTTTAATGGCTTGAATCACTAAAGGTCGACCTTTAATGATCGAACCATTAAAATTTCGAATGTCCAGAGAAAATAAATTAAAAAAAAAAAGAAAAGCTAAAGGGTGTAAGCAGGGGGGCAAGCCCCCCTGCACCCCCCACACCCCCTGGTACTTAAATATACCAAGTACGAGACCATACTACATTGAAGTAAATGTAAATCTCTCCTTACGGAGATTTCTGTTTACCCATTCGACATTCTGCACTTTCGCTATTCTCGTGTCGACAATGTCGGATTCGACATTGTCAGCTTTCGAGAACATAATAGGTAACCATTCCAGCATGCCTTGGAACAGTAGAGAGGGAAAGACGATAGACTGGGAAGATGCTAAGAATTTAGTTGGACTGCAGGTTATAGACTGCCTATATTCTAATATCAATCCCTGATAGAGAAGGGAAACAGACTGAAATAGAGGGATCCTAAATGGAAGACCAGCACTGGTAGAGTTTTTAATATAATCTAGAACAGAAGCTGCTATTAAAGAAGGAATAATTAGTAAAGCATATAAAATATTGCATGGCAACTGCACAAATCAATCAGAGGAGGTTAGAAAGGATTGAGAAGAGAGACTGGATAAAGAATTTACAAAGAAACAATGGGAGGCTATATGTATGGCTCCCAAATATGCAATAAAATCTAGAAAATGTAGGATTTTTGCCTGGAAATGTTTTCATAGATATTTTTATACCCCATGTAGTTTCCAGAGAATTTTTTCTCAGGCAGACAGCAAATGTTGGAGGTGTAACAGGGAAGAAAGAGGTAATTGAAAACATATTTTCTGGGAGTGTGGTGAAGTGGTGGACTTTAACGATTCCCTGTGGGATGTACTGTCAGAGATGCTGGGTGGGCAGATTGGTCTGATGAGGGAGATGATTTTTCTAAGGTAAGATACAGAATTGGAACTGCGTAGGCATGGGTAAGGCTTTGTTGTGTCTAATAATGGTGGCTGTCAAAAAAGGAATTACTAGAAAATGGAAACAAAATCAAACCAACTATACTAGAAGTAGTGCATATTTTAACACAGATAAAACAACTGGAATTGAGATCTTTAGAAAATGGCAGGAGCAAACTACATTGGGAAAAAATGGGAAATGTGGGAACAATACATAGAAGAGAGGAATGAGGTTTAAAAGGTGGCAGGACTTAACATGAGCTATGTAATGTTTGACTGAAAAAGACTGGGTAGATTATAAGTGATGTACAATGCTTGCAACTAGGATTGTGTCCATGCGGTTTGCCTTCATTTGTATAAAAATATGACTGACTATGTTGTAAGTGATGGTTTAATAATGATGTTTCTTTTTTTTAAAAAAAGGCAGGAATTGAATAATTTATATAATGCTGCTTAGGTTATATGACATATAGCAATATATGTGAAGTAAAATGTTTATGTTAATTATAGTGTGATTACTTTTATATGAATGTAAATTTGCCTGTGTCACAAGTGATAATTTATAAAGGTGTTTGGAAAAAAAAAACATGCCATGGAACAGATAATTGCTGGGTACCCTTACGCCATTACAGTGGATGACATTACTGTTGGGGGCAATGGAGAAAAGGAACAAAACAGAAATCTCAGAAAAGTTCTAGACCATGCACGTGAGGTCACCCTCATACTAAATCCTTTAACATGTAAATTTAAACTGAAAGAAGTCACCTGCATTGGTCGTCTGTTCACAAGTTCAGGGCCACAGCCAGATCTGTCAGAGATAACAGCAATCAATGAAATGCCAGTCCCAGAGAATATTAACATCTTTACAGCATTTCCTGGGTATGATTAACTATTTAGGAAAATTCATCCCAAACCTTAGTGAGCTTTCTGCACCATCGCATGAGATGACTCATAAGAATACAAAATGGTCTTGGTTTGAACAGCACCAAGAGGCATTTGATACTTTAAAAAAGAGAATTTCTAGTTCACCCACACTGAGATACTATGATGTCCATAAGCCCATGACACTTACCTGTGACGCCTCTCAGTATGGACTTGGTGCAGCATGTCTTAAACAGGGCATTCCAGTTGCATATGCATCCCGTACCTTGACTCAGAGATGCACTATGCAGCACATAGAAAAAAAACTTTCTGTTGTGTTTGCATGGTCCAAATTCAATGACTATATATACAAAAGGCCAATCCAGACTGAAACAGATCACCAGCCACTAGTAACGATTTTGAACAAGCAAATCCATACAGCCCCAGCAAGATTGCAATGCATGATGTTAAAGCTGCAAAAATACAGCTTTAGCATTGTCTACACAAAAGGTAAACACATGTATCTTGCTGATGTCTTGTCACGTGCACCCAGAAAGATGACCAAATAGTACAAAAATGAAACAGCTGATTTTGAACTCATGGAAGTCAAGCACATTTCATCATCATGGTTTGATGAGTTAAAAAAACACACTATTATAGACCCAATTCTTCAAAGACTTTGTAATGTTATCAACTAAGGCTGGCCAACATGTCAAACAAGTCTGCCACTTGAAATTCATCAGTATTTCCAATTCAGGGATGAGCTCATGGTGGAAGATGGCATCATTATGAAAGGCCCAAAAGTAGTAGTTCCGTAATCATTGCAAAAGGACTATACAAAAATTCTGCCAAAGAAAAACTGAGTACGCCTGGTAGAAAGTCACAAACAAGCAAAAATACCAGTCGTAGTGAACGAGTTACACTCGAACTTCATCGGATATTGCAATATCTGATGAAGTTTGACTGTAACTCGTACGAAAACGTGTTGTGGCAGTTAGCAACGTTTATATATTCAGAAAACGTGTCGTGGCAGTTTTCCATCTACATTTCAATAAATTGGATATTTTATCATTTGGTGGCACGATCATTTATCTAGAGAACGTGTAGTGGCAGTTTTCTATGTATTTCTACATCCACTGGACAACTACTATTTTGTGGTCGTGTTCACTACGACTGGTATTTTTGCTGGTATATAAAAATTTTGTACAGAGGCCACCCAGGCACAGAGTCAACTAAAAGTAGGACAAGAGGCATTGTGTCGTGGACCTCAATATCTAAAGATATTGAAACAGAAACATTTTCGTGTTCAGTTTACAACAGTAACAAACCACATCAGGAAAAAGAAAGTTCAGTTGTGTACACTTACCATAAATGCAGAAGATCGAGTGTATTCACTGTTGCAGTCCTCACATATAGGTTATCCGGCTCCCAGTAGCCCTCAGTCAGCCCGAACACCAGAGTCCTTGGTATATGATGCCAGCTGCCACCGGTTGTAAAACTGATGTCAGAACGTCAGGAATAAGGGGAGGCAGTTGACGCCATTTCCTCAGTTTTTCTTGCCTTAACTGTCAGGAGCCCCAAAAAGAAGGCTAACCCAGGAAGGTAGCACCCTGGACACATGTCATATAAAAAATAAAAACGTATATAGTCTGTGCCTTAGGAAAAACAGGGCAATGGAGGGTGGGAAACCAGGACTGCAACAGTGAATACACTCGAACATCTACATTTATGGTAAGTGTACACAACTGTACTATGTTTTTCGTGTTTCACTGTTGCAGTCCTCACATATGGGTTGATTCCCAAAGCCCAGGAAAAAAACAAAGGGTGGAGGAAGGATCACAGATTAAGGGTTGGCAAGAAGACCCTGCAAAACTGCAGAGGCAAAACCAGCCCTTGATTTAGAAAACAAAGGTAGATTGTAATGCTTTGTGAAAGTATGGACAGAAGACCAATTAGCTGCTTCTAGAATGTCCTTAGTAGGCACACCTCTCAGAAAGGCTGCAGAGGTAGAGGCTGCTCTAGTAGAATGGGTCTTAATACCCTGAGGGGGAATCTTCCCATGCTGCAGGTAACAAAAGTGAATACAATGAGCAATCCATTTGCAGATGGTTTGTTTTGAAATAGCTTTACCCTGAGCCCCAGGAGAAAAAATAACCAACAACTGTTCAGATTTACGAAAGGAATTAGTCCTGTCTAAGTAAAATCTCAACAGTCTATGCACATCCAGAGAGTGCAGAATCCTTTCCCCTTTACTTTGGGGATTGTTGAAAATGTAGGCATGTGAATAGACTAGTTAAGGGTTAAACTGGAAACTACCTTAGGCATGAAGGAGGGATTAATTCTCAGAGAAAATTGATCTGAGTGAAAAATAATGAAAGGTTCTACTGCCTTTAAGGCTTGCAGCTCAGATACCCTTCTAGCTGAAGTAATAGCTAAAAAGAAAGGATAGAAACTGCAAATCTGCAGAGGCAGCTGGTTCAAAGGGAGGCAGAGTACGTTTTTCCAGGACAAAATTGAGATCTCAAGCAGGAGTAGGATTTCTTCTGGGAGGTCTACGATTACTAGCTCCCCTCAGGAACTGCTTCATCAAGGGGTGAGAAAAAAAGGGTTGCTCAAAAGAACAATGAGCTGAAATTGCTAAAGCGTGAATTTTGATTGAAGAAAAGTCCACCATTAAGCAGTCCTGCTAGGGAGTCAAGAATGAGGGAAAGAGAAGGATGAGAAGAGTCTTCTCCTTTAGCCAGCATCCAACAGCAAAATCTCTTCCCTTTATCTGCATAGGATTTTCTGGTGCTAGGCCTCCTGGCCTCATGAAGAACTTCAACCACCTGTTGGGAAAGATTTAAAATATTAGCCAGGCAGTTAAATGCAGAGTTTGAAGATGAGGATGAAGGAACTTTCCCCCTTCCTGAACCAACAGATCTGGTACCAGGGGAAGACGCCAAAGCTGAGCCTGTGAAAGGCTGTGAAGGAGGGGATACCAATGCTGCCTGGGCCAATCTGGAGCTATCAGAATAGCCTTTGGTTTTTCGTCTCTTATCTTTAGCAGCACTCTGGGAAGAGGAGGGAATGCATAAACTGAGAGATTTGTCTATGGGAAGGACTACGCGTCCACCCTCCAAGCTTTGTTGTGAAACTCCCTGGTGCAGAAGGCTGGAAGGAGATGACTGGTGTGAGAGGAGAAAAGATCCACTTGTGGGGTGTCCCAATGATGAGTGATGCAATGGAAAATGTCCTTGTTCAGTTGCCACTCATAAGGATCCAGAAAATGTCTGCTCGAATGATTCGCCAAGGAGTTTAGCCTCCCTGGGAGATACTGGGCTATTAGATATAAGCCCATGAATGCTGCTATGGACCATAGTCTTATGCTTTGTCTGCACAAAGGGTAAAAGTGAGTCCCCCCTTGCTTGCTGATGTACCACATGACTGTGGTATTGTCTGTCCATTGTCTGTCCTGATCAGCAGAGTCCCAGGGTAGAGTAGGTCCTTGAAAGCCAGCAAGGTCTGCTGCACTGCCATCAATTCCTTTAAGTTTATGTGCAGATGAATCTGCTGGTTGCTCAAAGTCCCCTGTATGTCCCTGCCTTCCAGATGAGCCCCCCATGCAACATCTGAGGTGTCTGTGGTGAGAGTCTGGCTGGCAGGTGGTGTGCGGAAAGTCAGACCCTTGTTTTGAGAACAGGCTGTCGCCCACCAGAGGAACTTCATTTGTAGACAGGGAATCAGGAAAAATCAAGTCTTAAGTCCTGTGTGTGCTGACACCAAAGATTCTTGAGGTACCATTGAAGTTTTCTCATATGCAGCCTTGCATATGGGATCATCAAAATACATGAAGCCATGAACCCCAGTACTTGCAGGAATTGCCTTGCAGAGAGCTGGGTCATGCTTGCCAAGTTCATGAAGTAAGACGAAAGATCTTCTTGCTTCTGTTGAGGGAGGAATACCATCTGGGTGGCTGTATACAGACTCGCTCCCAGGAAAACAATCTCCCTTGTAGGAACAAACTTTGACTTCTTTTTGTTGAGAGTGTAACCCAAAGAGGTGAGAGTGTTCTTCACAAAATCCAAATCCTTTTCTAGTTGTTCTGGTGAGTTTGCTTGAATGAGACAGTCGTCCAGGTAAGGAGAAATTTTAATGTTTTTCTGCCTGCAAAAAGCAATGGCTGGAGCCAGGCACTTGGCAACAACTCTGGGAGCAGTAGATAAGCCAAAGGGCAATGCTGATAATTGAAAGTGTTGCTTCCCAGCCCTGAAGCAAAGGAACTGCCTGCAACTTTCCCTTATTGAGATGTGCAGATAAGCCTCCTTTAGATCCAAAGTTCCCAGCCATGAATCCTTGCCCAGCACTGGTAGTAATTGCTGAAGGGTGAGCATCTTGAATTTGGGAATCACCAGGAAAGTGTTTCGAATAGACAGATCCAGAATAGGGCGCCAGGTGCCCCCTTTCTTGGGTAACAGAAAAAGCCTTGAATAAAAACCTAGGCCTGCCTGATTTTCAGGAACTAGTTCTATAGCCCCCATAGTCAGTAAAGAAGAAATTTGAGTCTCTACTTCTGCCCTGAGAGATCTGGGTATGTCTGGGTACCCTTGTAAAACAGGGAAGGTGTAAAAGTAAAACTTGTAACCTTGGTTTACTATACTGAGCACCTATTTGTCGCCTGTGATGGTAGACCATACCTCTGCGAACCTGGCTAACCTTCCCACCAAAGGAAACCCAGGGCCCGCAGAGGTAGGCACAAGAAGGCCGGAGTCATTGAGAATGTTTGCTTTGGGGAGCTGGTTTAGAACTCCCCGATTTAGCAGAAGAAGAATGCCATTGCTTAGCCCTTTGAAGGGCAGAAGGCTGCCCTCTGGAAGATCTGAAACCCCTAGGCCTAGAGCAACCTTGCTTGCCAGGATCAGGGAAAGACCAATTCTTGGAAGGATAATGCCTACTAAACCGAGGAGGCTGAACCTGATGGAAATCTTCTGCAGTTTGCATAGATTTTGCCTTATCCTCCAACTTCTTCAGTATCTCCTCAGCCTTATTACCAAACAGATTGTCCTTCTGCAAAGGAACATCCAGCAATTTTGACTTAACAGGTTCAGAAAAAGGCTGCTCCCTGAGCCAAGCATGCCTTCTAATTACAGAACCAGTGGCTGTTGCTCTACAGGAAACCTCCAAAGTGTCAAAATCACAATGAAGTGAATGCTTATTAACTAAAGTGGCAGAATTCAGTAAGTCTTGTAAATCATATCTCCAAGTTTAGCCTTAATAGCCTCTAAAGTATGCTGCTAATACTTAAGCATGTGAGTAAGACAATTCACAGATCTAATGGCAAGAGTTGCAGAGGTATAGACTTTTTTACCCCACCTGTCCAAGGCCCTAGACTCCTTATCAGAAGGCACAGGGTTTTTAGCAATAGTAGCCTTAACACTCTTGGGGCCTTGAGAAATAATTTCTGGATCAGCAGTAGGGTTTTTAAAAAGGAATTGATGAGATTCAGGAACCCTATAATACCTATACGGTTTTCTGGGGGCAGGAGGAACAGAATTAGGAGTTAAAAGAATTTTCCATGAAAATATCATGAAAATATCATCCACAACTTCCAAAACTGGAGGTAAAGCCAGAGGCTTATGCTGAGGCAAATCCAAAAATTCCCTGATTCTTTTCTTAAGACTGTGGAAAATCCTGACATTCCCTTTTAAAATGCTTAATAAGGGTATTCAAAGTATCCCAAAGGAAAAATCTTCTGGGGGGGGGGGGGGCCTCAGCATCAGAATCCTCAAAGCCAGAAAAAAAGTTGAGAATGTCCTTCACCAGCAGACATACTGGAAATCTCAGAATACGAGACAGACAAAACATCAGGAGATAATTCCTTAGCCCTCTTTGAAGGGGGGGGGGGATGAGAGCCCCTAATCAGGTAAAGAAGATCATCAGCCATCTTTACCAACTGGGACGGAGGCACAGGAGGGGAGGCCGATGCCTGCTTGTGAGTAGGTTTGCGGCTTGAAGGTTTACTAGCAATCCGGAGGGGCTCGGGAGGCCTAGCAACTGCAGAAGTCTGAACTAAGGTAGTCGGTCTGGTTCTGGTCTCATGTCGAAAAGAAGAGGTGTGAGAAACCGATGCCTGCAAAGAGTCTCCGGACCCATTTAAGGCGGAGACAGGGGCTGAAGACAAAATAGCAGCCTGTGGCATGGAGGACTCTGTAAAGGTCTCGGCAGCGGCTTGTGGCTGAAAATCTGCGGACTGCAGGGGCTGCGAAAGCACCTCACTGACTACCGCAGTGCTGATGACCAACTTCACTGGTGCGTCATCGGCAGATTTAACCCTAGGCCTGTCGCGGTCCTTGTCTTTGCGTTTCCTAGGTATATCCGAAGTTGGGAGACCAGAAGATGCCATAGCAACAAACTTAGGCCAGACTCTGAAATGCTTATACAAAATCTTAGCTCTACGGCGTATGGTACGCGGGTTAAAGGAAGCACAGAGATCGCAGTTAGGGACGTCGTGCTCAAGGCCCAAACAAGTTATACAACAGGAATGGAAATCATGGTGCGGAATCTGTTTTCCACAGGCAAGACAGTTATTAACTTTATCTGACGTTCAAGCAAGAAAAGAGGATCCCCAACAGGGTGTTTATCTGAAGGCGTCTTCAACTTGGTAGTCGGAAAGCAAAACGAAGGTAAACGGCCGACTGGCACTAGTGTGAATTGCATCTGCTTCGGGCTCCGAGGCAAGAAAGACTGAGGAAACAATGTCGGCTGCCTCCCTTTATACCTCACATTCTGACATCAGTTTTACAACCGGCGGCAGCCGACGTTATATACCAAGGACTCTGGTATTCAGGCTGACTGAGGGCTACCGGGAGCTGGATAACCCTTATGTGAGGACTGCAACAGTGAAACACGAAGAACATCCTCTTCACCTACACCCAGTCCCTGATTTACCATGGTCAACAGTAGCAATAGATATTCTCAAATGAAACGGTCAACATTACCTAATACTATTTGATTCATACTCCAGATGGTTTGAAATTGACTTACTCCATAACTAGACTATGAAATTGACTTACTCCATAATTTGACACCTAGCACAGTAATTACAAAATTAGAGGCACTTCTCAGTCCATGGAAGCCCACATAAAGTCATCCCAGATAATGGTACACAATTCACTAGTCAACGTTTTAAAGAATTTGCTAAAGCTTGGGATTTATTCATGTAATCAGCAGCCAGAATACCCACAAGCTAATGGTCTGGCTGAACATGCAGATCACAGTGGAAAGCATTTAAAGGAAAAGTCCAAAAGACATGGAACTGATGCATTCCTTAACGTACTAAACCTTTGAAACCTTCCCTGTGACCAGACACTTGGTTCACCAGTTCAAAGACTGATGTCAAGACAAACATGAACAACTCTTCCAATCAGGAAACAGCTGTTAGTGCCAACCTCAAAGAGTAATAAGGTAATCAAAGCTCAACTATCAAAAAAGCTCCACTCACAGAAGTTATTCTATGACAAAAACAGCAGACCTCATTGACGACTGTTGCAAGGTGAAGTCATTAGAATGCAGACTTTAAAAGGTCATGATCAGTGAAGGACATTTGTGCTGAACCAAGGTCCTACTAAATTCAGTCAGAAGGAGTAGACTACAGAAGAAATCGCAGAAACATTTTGCCTGTCCCAGAGCCAAAGCCACAACAGTGTGCAGTAGGTGTTCCAGTTCCTTCAATGAATCACCAACCAATCAACACCAAGAAAACCAACAGCCTTAATCAAACAGTTCTGTTTCAGTACTGAATAAACCTCTACAAAAAGTTCCTGTTTCCAATTCAAATCAAAATCAAAAACACAGGCAGGAAGAGTCTACAAACTCAGTCCTAAATATATACAGTGAATTGGACTTGAAATCAAACAAGCTTAGTTGAAGTGTTTAATATGAAGTTTAATTCTTGAATGAAGTTTAATTCTTGAATGTGTTTAAAGAAAATATTAAAGTAAACTTTGTTCACATATTTGAAATAAGGAACAATATTTGAAAAACGGAACAAAGTTAAAAAGGAAGGCTGTAGAACAGTGGCTATGTTCTGTTGTTTTGTATCTTGACAGCCACTATAGTTAAGGCAGTATGTGGGGGGCAGTACTAATCAAGTCTTGGATGTGCATGTAGATGTATTTATGTGTACAATAAACTGCTGCTAACTTGCAATCTTTAGTCCACTCATCATTCAACAGATAGCATTGCTCACGTCTTGGTTTTTTGTACCCTGCTTTATAAAAAGGTGTCCACTGCAAAGAATTTGTCTTCAACTCATGTATTGTCAGAATGCATATTTTTGACAATGGTCCTCAATCTAAACTTCAATAATGTTAAATATGGTCATTGTCCATGGACAATCCCACCTCATGAAACATAATGGTACATCCAAGTTCAAGTTAATTATAGTGCTTATTATCCAACTACTTTACAAGTTAAACCATCACTCAAACAGGTTAAACAAATAATACGACCAATTAAATAACTATAAACATGCACTAATTTACAGAAAAAAATCTCCCTAAGCAAAGCAGTTTAGATTGGGCTAAACTATGTAACACTATTATAAACAATGTTTCACAACAACATTGTGAATGATGTGAGATAACTGGTGCTGCCAAAATGGCAACAAATAAACTCTAATCAACATCTAAGTCCAAATGTAGAACAATGTCCAACTTCATTATCTCCTGACAAAAGAAAATTGCTGACTATTCCCCAGCAAAGCAAAAACATATTTTAGCAGGCACACTCATCTAATGAACTGAATGCGCAGTTAGCTTCCAGCAATACATTATGCTCAGGAACCAGGAAAAATTAAATCACCATAATAATTTCCAACGCGGTCTTTGTGTTGTAATGGCCAAAGCACACACCAGGATTAAGTTACCAAATGTTAATTAACACCTCATATTCCTCGATTCTTTTAGGGCAGCCGCGGTGGTGCAGTGGTTAGCATTGCCACCTCAAAGCAAGAGGTTCTCTGGTTCAATCCCTGGCTGGGGTGCCTTCTGTGCAGAGTCTGCATGTCTTCCCTGTGGTCGCGTGGGTTTCCTCCGGGTTCTCCGGTTTCCTCCCAACGACATGCTGTAAGTGGATTGTACACTCTAAATTGGCCCTAGGTGTGAGTGCGTGCATGTGTGTGCCTTCTGTGAAAGGTTGGGCACCAGGCTGGCAACTCGACACCATAAAACTTCACTGCCAGTCATGAGCGGACAGGTAATCCGCTGTGGCGACCCCTAACTGGGAAAGGCCAAAAGAAGAAGATTCCTCCATTCTTTATTCTTTGGAGCCCAAATATGATGAATGATCTGAAGCCAATAGACTACTTTCAACAATAAATTACAAATCCATAGACATCACAACTAATATTACAACCTCATTTCTCATCGCCAATCAGCTTCACTGGTCAATATTATTTGTACATTGTATCAGAAATACGACTGTTGTAGCATTCAAGCACCTTGCACAGACAGCCACAGTGAAAATTAGTGATTAAAATAACAAGTCAGCTTAGCAAGAGAAGAGAATTAAAATAAATCTCATTCAAATGACCCACAAAGTATAGGAAGTTCCCCTGTCTGACAGTTTCATGCAGCCATTGTCACAGGCATCAGTTTGTCATTCTCTCCTTACTCCCCAAGTCTGAGTAAGTGCTATTGGGGCAATGCTAAATTGCTGTAATACATTCCATACCTACCCATGGCACATAAACCAGCTCATCAATATGCTGCTTGTACAGTGGATTAGTGTGCACCATCCATGGTTCCATATGCCTGGTGTAACTCATGCATACAAACCACTTTAGAACACCTTGCATCTGGTTTGAAAGGCATACCTTTCAACACTACCGCATGTTAAGGGACAGTTCCTCATTATGCATCATAAAAACTGTGTGTTCCAAAAGTTAAGAGCTTGCCATCCATTGAGTGACTAGTTATCAAATATCTGTAGTAAGCAACATTTGAATGCACAGCTCTTTCAACAAAACACTTGATTATACTCTAGCATATTTTAAGCATACTGTGACTAGCTACTTCAAGATTTTTGCAACTGCTCCACATTTTGCCTGATTATTCTACATTCTGAGATGCTCTGTTCCAAATCTGGTAGACTGACAGTTAAGAATGAACAAGAGAAAGCACCTTAAAGTATGTCAACCATCTTCTTGAACTACTATATGTCTAGGAGAACAGAGGAGTCCTAGAAGTGCTGGAGCAATAATATACACAGCAGTATTTTGAAACATGTAGTTAACCTCAGCTCTGTGGAGTTTTTGTGCTTTTGTACATGAGTTTACAGTGTACAGCAGTACACCAGAAGGCTCACAAGCACCCTGTTTTGCTATGAAGGATTATGAGGTAGTGATCTGCAGTACTGGGCTGAAGGGCTGTAGCACTACCAAAAATAGTTGACTTTCCCTATTTTGGGATTTGGAATGCCCCACATGCACAGAACTCCAATTTCATAAAGAAAAAAAAGTTATCTTCTTGGCTGGGCTATTTTTAAAACAGATTAGAATTTATGTGTATGCATCTATAGATAATATAGAGGATTATGATCTGGCATCTGATCACAATTAGCTTATAATGAGCTCAAGACATGGATACTAAGAAATTCACCTTTACAGCAAAGCACAAGAGGTGAATTCAGGATACAGGTTAAGAACACATAAAGCTGGTTATGAATGGAGAACATATCATAATTCTTAGTATTATACAGAGCTTTATCTGCTCCATGTACTACCAGTTACAGAAAAAAAAGTGTAGGGGACTGAAGTGTTTTACTGGTTTTCAAAGCCTTTGAAAGCCAGTAAAGCTCTTAGCTGAGTCAGACAGCAGGCAAAAATGAAGTAAATGCTTTAAAAAGTCATAGGTACTTCATTTTGCCACAGTTTTTGCTTATGTGTGGCAGACTGAAACATCTAATAACTTTTAAAAGTTGTTTTACCTTCTGCCTCTGTTAGATGATATTGTCTGCTGTTAGTCCCTACTGTGAGACCTGAACTTAACAGAACTCAGGTGTCCTTAACAAACTTTGATTAAGCAGCCCTAAATGCTAATAAGATGTCCCTTAATGAGTGCATCTTTTCCCAATTTCAGAGTGTAACTTCGGTGTTGCATGCATATGCACCGCAAGGTGATTACTATTATTACAGGTTCTCCTGGCATTTTGAGGGAGTTGAAACAATGTTTCAGTAAGGGCTGCTTGGACTGCTAGATGAAGCAGTGAGCAGCTTTTCCTGTTGGCTTAATAAATGAACACACAGCGACTTGTGGATGGAACTTAGACACTGCAAGTATTTTACTGAATATTTTTTAAATTGCACTGCACTCTGCCAATCCACAATCTTTTGAGGAGCCATTGTCAGTAAGCCTATAGAACAGTCCATATTTTCATAGAGTTAATATCATATTTTGTTTGTGTGTGTGTGTTTTGTAGGGGTTTTGATGAGTTGCACACTATGCGTCTGATAGCAGTGAACTAAAATACATTACTATGACGATTAGTTATCATTTATTAATTCATTTGATCACAATCAGACATCTGAGGTGCATGTAATTATTCAAAAAGTGGCTACAATTGGTAAGAACATGTGTTTGCACCAGGGGAGTGTTAAATAGGTTGCTCTGTGAACATCTGTCAGCATCAAGCTAAATACATTTCTGAGGCCATTATTTTTGTATTTATTCATTCATCTGTTCACAGTCAGTCATCTGGGGTGTTCACAATCAAAAGAGTTTGTAATTTATGAGCATATATATGTTGTGTGTAGGGGAAGGGGACTGCAGTGCATGCTTTGGACAACAATCAGCTTAAATACATTTTTGTGGTATACTTTATGTATTTATACATTGTACTATATGGTCAGTATTTATGTAATTATCTATTAATTTAATCACAATCAAACATCTGAAGTGAACACAATCATTAAGGTAGCTGTAACTGATGGATGTGTGAAAAAGTGTGTGCGCCTGTATGAGTGTGTCTGACAGCAACAAGACGATACATTATTGTGGCAATTATTTATTAATTCATTAATTTCATTATCATTACACATCTGAGGTGTACAATGTCAATACACTGCTGTAAATGGTGGACAAGCAGCATTCTACGGATGAAACTAATTGACCACTGCTGTCATTTGATCATAGTTAAACATACATTGACCTGGTTTGACAGGGCTAGTGTGTGTTGTATAAAACAAGCTGGTATACATACTGTAACTATTATTTGTATGTTTTTATCACAATGAGATATCTGAGGTATATGTACTGAGATACACTACGCAAGAAAGTGACTGACCCCAGCCATTGTTTAATCATCGTTAAACAGTCAATGACCTGCAAAAATTTCAGACCCACCCCATTTAGCTCTACCCATACCCATTTAGTTTTTTCCTGCAGCTCCTGCCTTGCTAAGAAGTCAGATGCCACCTTTGCAGAATAGTAGATAATCAGCATACATGACTACACCAATTTGAACTAAATTTCAAACCTTGAAAATTCACTTATGTATTTAAATGGAGACATGAATTAACCATAAATGGGCATTCAGTCATAGCTCAGGTTTAAAAAGCTCATATAAGGGTAAATTTTTAAAAAAACTGAATTTGTGTTGCAATAGGTTGCACTGTATCTGTAGGAAAGAAAGCAATGAAATTAAATACATTACTTTAGCCATTACTTACACAATTTTTCATTCGTCTGATCACAGTCAGCTATTTGAGGTGCACACAATCATTTAAAGTGGCTTTAAATATTGACCTGCTGTGTATGGGGAAGTGTACAGTAGGTTTTTGCCACAAGTTTCTGACACGAACAATTTAAAATACATGACTTTGTCCATTACTTATTTATTCATGCAATAGATCATAATCAGACATCTGAGGTGCACATAGCCATTAAAATGGTTGTAACTGGAAGGCATATCTGCGTGTGTATGTGTGTGTGTTTGTGCAGAAGGGTATACAATATGTTGCAATGTGTGTTTGTGAAAGCAATGAGCTGAACTACATTTACACTTATTTATTCATTTGATCACAACTAGAAATCTGAGATGTACCCTGTCAATAAAGTGGCTGCAACTGTTGTGTATGGAAGTAGCCTAGAGATGAAAAATAAAACCCTTGCTGTCAACTGGTCATAGTTAAATTGTCACTGATCTAGTTGGCAGGGATGTTGTATGTTTGAGTGAAAGAAGTAGATATACAGTAATGCGATTATTACATTTACTTGATCATAATCAGGCATCTAATGTGTATGCAATCAATAAAGTCATTATACTTAGTGGGTACTGAGGCAGGCAATGAATGAAACTGACAGAACCCTGCTGCTGCTTGATCACAGTTAAACACATGCTGCAATACAGCACCATCTCACCCCAGTTAGCCTCACTTATTCAGTTGCTTCTGGCAGCTCGCCCTTGCTTTGAAGTCACCAGCTATCATCACAGGGTTGTAAATACTCAGTATAAAGCTCATACCAATCTACACTGGGTAGTGAAGGTGGAACATTTATTTATTTATTAATGGACAACAGACTTCACAGCAAATGGACATATTCAGTCACAGCTCAGGATAAGAAGCAACCACAGAGCTGATATATAAGTTTAGGGTTGGGACATACAGAAGAATTTGCCTTTCTGTAAAATATTTTTGTTCTGCATAATATAACTTTGTGTTGCATGTTGGGATCACTGAGGTAGCCTTTGATAAGATATGTGGGTATGTTCAGTGAAGATTCTCCGTCTTGCACCCATTGCTTGTTAACATATGCTCCAGCTCCCTTGCAAATGTGAGTAGGATAAAGGGGGCATTAGAGAGAATGTAAGGATAGGGCAGCCGCGGTGGTGCAGCAGTTAGCATTGCCACCTCACAGCAACAGGTTCTCCAGTTCAATCCTCGGCTGGGGTGCCTTCTGTGCGGAGTCTGCATGTCCTCCCTGTGGTTGCGTGGGTTTCCTCCTAGTGCTAAGGTTTCCTCCCATATCCCACAGACATGCTATAGGTGGATTGGATACTCTAAATTGGCCCTAGGTGTGATTGTGCGTGTGCCTTCCGTGGAAGGTTGGGCGTCGGGCTGGCAACTCAACACCATAAAACTCCACTGCCAATCATGAGCGGACAGGTAGTCTACTGTGGCGACCCCTAACCTGGAAAAGCCGAAAGAAGAAGAAGAGAGAATGCAAGGATGAATTAATTTGAACTTGTTGCCATTATATGGGAAAACTGGGAAAAACACCCGATAAATTGCCAAACATTTTCTGTATTTTTTACTCATTACAGAAAAAATTAAAGGGCAGTGAAAATACTCCTCACTTTACAAATATTCTTTAATGAACAAGCTTTCTGTTCAAATTAACCTCTGATAATATGTCGCCTTAAAGTTGTATTTATTAAAAAGTATAAAAAAGATATTATATCCTGATTGCCAATTTGTAAAGGCCTGAAATGTTAACTATGAACGAAATACCATGCATACTGTAGACAGCTTATGCTGTAACTAGCACAAGATAATCTATGAGTAAAATACCACTCAAACTTTAGGCAATGTTATTTTGCACAAGAGCATCTATGAATGAAATACTATTTGTACTGGAGATAATATTGGTGCTAAATGACATTATAGTTACAGTAGAAATATACTTTCTTAGTCCTAGTTTCTGAATTTGAATAAAAGTTAATAATTTTTTCAAGAACTTTGATGTAAATAAACTGTGTGGATAAACACTGGGCATTGCGGAGTACATGGATAAATTCCGATGTGGTTCAGTGCCAGTCATCCATTCTGATGGGAAGCAGTTCTGGCTCTCCACTTGGGTGACACCTAGATGGAGCAATGGATGTTACATCGGCAGATCATTAGCCTGCTGGACATACAGTAACTACTTCACTGCACTTATCTACTTAGACATACACATGAATGAATTTCCTAACTAATGTTATATTCCTCCACATAGATAAATTCAACCATATATTTGTCTATATTCAAGTGTTTAAAGTCTTGTTCTATTTGATACTATGTATATATTTTTGTTTTTCACACTTTTATCCTGTAAATGTGTTAACACTCATTTTTTGTCAATTTTGTTTATAGTTTCTATTACTTATTGTATAATTTGAATGTAAGCTTAGACTGGAGCTTTTCTCCCTGGGCCTCAACAGAAAATGGGCACTGTCCCAGTCAGACCATCCCGGTAAACAAATGTAAAATAAAATAAAGAAATAAATAAAAATAAAATAAAGCCCAAACAGTGCTTGTGTGTTTCAGTATATGCAAACTTATTTACTCACTGCATCAAAAAGCCTTGTTTAGGAGGTATTATCTGAATAAACAGTACATGAAGTACAGAATCCTTACATGGCCAAATGTAATGTAGGAAAACAAAATGGTAAGGCAATACACATTCAGCATTTAATTAGTCATATTGTCTCTTTATCACAGATATCATGTTAACAGCATTTTACAATACTCACACTCAATAGTTAAGCATTACAGTGTTATATCAACACCACATTATCTCCTGGCTCCTTCCAACCCACACACATGAAGTCAGAACAAGTAGGATGAAGTCTCATGTCACCTGAAGTCAAGTTTGTTAAATATTGTACATAGAATAACAGTTTAAAATATTGGGCCAGATTCAATGACACATACTAAGTGCACACGATTTGTATTCAAGAACATCCCTACCACATCCTTTTTGGTTTTCCTAGTCACCCAGAAAGATTAAACCAAGTGTACACTTACTGTACACTCAGTACAGGTGTTAATAAATCTCAGGGGTTAATTTTTTTGTAGGCCATCAGTCATAATGAAGTTGGAATCAGATGATCATTTCAGTGTTTTAACATTTAGATAAAAGTGCAATCACAGTAGTATTATGCTGGTCATAGACATGGAGAAAAGACGAAAGTACACAACCTTCCTAACACATATAATCATGTGTTTTCTGCAATCCACCAAGCAACTCTACTCTTGTGATAGTTACAAAATTTCTAAAATTAAAATCCACAAAAACCAGTGATACGACTGTCATACAATGGCTACAGCAGCCATAACTACATCCATTAACACGCTGGCAATCAAAACTTGTAAGTACAGGGATTAAGCAATGCATAATAGTTACAATATGTCATCGCCTTCTCTACGTGTTACATTGTCAGTCAGTACAATCAGTGAAGAACTGGCCTGGCTCAGCCACTGGTGGGAACAAGAAAAGAAATAATCTAACATTAAGTTGCCCAATAATCCAATGAACATAACTCACAGAATCATTTTCCTAGAAACAAAACACCAAAAATGTCATTCTTCAGAGAAACACCATCAAATGGGGGGGGGGATGTAAAGCTTCCACCATGCTCCAACTACATTAACCAATCTTCTTCAAGAAAATATTTTCACTTTTTTTACCAGACTTTTTCAAGGAAATCGAATTTCAAATATGTTTTTCCCATTCGGTTGTAAAACTTCAAGAAAAGTTGCTTCTATTGCCAGACTTTTGCTAATCTTGTTCAGTTTAGATCAAAACAGCCCATACTCCACTCATGCAGAACATCTAAAAATGACTAAGAATCCAGATCAGAAAAAATATGTAACAATAATGGTATTAAAATACTGGAATGTAACTAAATAATAATTTAGAACAAATGTTAATCAGAAATGTAAACAAATTGATTTAGCTTTACACATGGATGTTGAAATAATTACTTGGTCTAGTGTTAACATTTACCTGCTGTAGGGGAGTTTGCATGATGAGTCTTCTTTGGCAAATTAAAAATTTGTTCGCCTGGGTCTGGCGGAGGCAGTGCATCCTGACCTTGTCGAGCCTCGATTGGGTCATACTCTTTACCGTCATAGTTAGCATCAAAAAACTTCTTAAACCACTGAATAAAATCCAAGTTATCTTGAAAGCGTCCCTTAACTAGCTTTTCCACAGGAATCAGCTAAAGATAGAGAAAGAGGTATAAGATAAATATTATTTAAGACAAAGCTCTTCAGTTCTTTCAGCAACTCACAAAAATCACAAAAATACTGTACTAATTCACGGTAGTTGCAGATGACATTAAAAAAAACAGAGCAACTGACCTTTCAGCTATCCATAACATTGTAATTTAATGTATTTTCAGAAAGGAAATAATCACAACTGATTTTGTACAGCCTATGATTTAGTCATTTTAGCTTGTAGAGATCTAAATTACATTGCTGCTTACTTCTGAAGGTCTTTAACTCATCAAGTTTTCCAGAATGTTGTAGTGTAGAGAACCCCAAAACAGCTGGTGCTCTCCTTACTGGCTGCCTTATTTTCTAAGTGTCTCAGGTAGCTAAAAATCATCAGCAGATATACAGTGTAACCTTGACCCTGATATAAATTTTAGGGACCTAAAACCTCTCTGTGATGAGACAATGAATATCTAATGGTGATCTTAAATAAAATACCCCTTGCACTGCAAACACAGGTCGACCAGACACCACTGATAATTGTTTTTTTATTCTAAGCCACTTTTCAATACGTGATAATGTGGTGTGCCCATCTCATATCTCCTCTTTCCCACCTCTAGTCTACTGCATAAATTCAAAGCATTCTGACTCTTTCCTATTATTACAAGTCCACCAGATTCCTAACCACCATGGAAAACCGCCACTATACATTCATTCTGATGTCTGCTTCCTAGCTCATAGGTTCATAGGTTGGTACTGGGCTATCTGCCCGAAGGCATATATTAGCCCAGCCACGTTTTGCAGTATTCACCGCCCCTTTAGTAGTTCCCTAGACCCTTGTTCTAGCAGCTAGTACCCTTGGCCCCTATCTAGTAGTGCTGTTGGTGTGATCCCCGGTGTGAACTTTCTGTTACCCATCCACTCCTCAAGGTTCCTCTTGAAGAGTGATAGTGAGGGGCTCTGTCTTATGTAGATTGGGACCGTGTTCCATAGTAAAGGAAGTCTCTGCGAAGGGAATCTATCCCTCCAGCATGTTCTATTCATTGTTGTGTTGAGGTTTATATCCCTAGAGCATGTAGCTCGAGTAGATTTGGTTTTACTAAGATGGAGCATATTCAACAATTCTGGGTTGGACATGGCTCTGTACGTTAGACAGAGATCGCCTCTGAGAAAGCGGTATGCAACAGAGAACAGTCTTAGCTTTTTCAATCGTGCTGCATAGGGCAACTGTTTGAGGCCAGTAATCCTTTTGGTTAGGTACCTCTGTGGTCTCTCCAGCTGCTGGAGATGTCTATCTAGGTACATTCCAACTGGTGCATTGTACTCAATAATGGATCTGATGAGGAAAGAGTAGAGGGGCACCATTACATCCTTAGATCTTGATGCGAACACTTTCATGATCAGTTGGGTCACATAGAAGGATTTTCTAACCACTTTGGCAACATGGTTATCAAAGGAAAGCTGACTATCTACTTGGGTCCCTAGATCCCTTATTTCTTCTTCAGATTTCAGGGGATTACCTCCTATGTTGTAGTTTGCGGGTACTCTGTTTTTTCCAAAGGGGATTACTACACATTTTTTTGCATTTACATTTTTCCATCTTCTAGAACTGATCACAGAAGAGGCTTCTTTAATGCTACATATAATGGGAAGAAGACAGCTGCATCTTCAAAGTCCACATCCCACTCACTGTGCTCCCCAGTACTGAACTGACACTTAGCAAAAGCATCTAACACAGTTCAGACCATGATTTATGTTGCAGTTTCCTCCTGCAGACATGCAGAGCTAAACTGGTGATCCTCTAAGTCATCCATATGTGTGCATTTGGCATATCACTGAGTGCGTGTGTGTGTGTGTGTGTGCATGTGTGTATCTGTCTAGCAAAGTATTTGCATCCTGTCCAGAATAAGTTTGTGCCCTTATTTCCACTGAGTACCAGTATAAGCCACTGCTCTGCTGCAACAGTAACCGCTTCAAAACAGAAAATTAATGAATGAATATGGAAAAAAAACACTCAAGTGCTAAATACACACACTTCTGAGATATGTATATATGAAAGGAAAAACTCTTCCACAGTTGTCCTAATCTCATTGCTCAATCCATTTTTCATAAGGTTTAGAATCCAAACAAAATTATTTCCTTCTTCTGCACAACACAAATGCAAAGAGACTAGTTTTCAAAATGCTGCATCTGTCACATTCACAGAAACAGGGTAAATACATTAAATTATTGAAAACCTGGTTTCAAAGCACTTACAACTGAAAGTTGCTTCTCAAAGCTGCAAAGTTTCAGTGTGTGTGGGTGCAATGTCATTACAATCGGTTGTTACAGAGGATTAAGGTTATGATAAGCTAATGAGCTTCACCTTATCCTCTCTATCCTCCCAACCCTAGGAAAAATACTAGGAAAACATGTCTACTATCAACTCACCCAATATCTAAAACCTGACAGAATCGCATTCCTAACAGAATCTAGAGCATGATTTCAGGTCAGACTGCAGCACAGTGACCTCTTTTTTTAACTTTCTTTGGAATGTGCACAAGGGACAAGATTGTACCAAGTAAAGTATCCAAATAACAATCACATACAGGACCCAGGAAGTTAGAACTGGGGAGTCCACCCCTACAAAAATACCAGTCACAAGTGCAGTCCCTCAAGGATCGGTCCTTGGACCGCTCCTTTTTGGCATTTAATTCTCAGAAGTCAAGGTCAAGGTCAGTGGTCTCTGGCTGACTAAATTTGCAGATGATTGCAACTTAGGAGCTGTCATTGAATCTCACACTGTTCTACAGGAGGGGCTGACACAGACAAACAACTGGTGTCAGAGCCATGGACTGAAACTAAATGCCAAGAAATGCATAATAGTATCCTTTGGGAAGTCTTCCATCCCTGGTAACTTTTAGTTATGTACTTACCATAACTTTAGATGTATGGGATCCATCTCGCCTACATTCTCTACAGATGGGTTCAGAACCAACCCTCGGCTCTGACTCGGCACGCTATACTATAGAACGAAGTCTCTTATTGGCTGAGCCACCTCATATCCCAGGATGCCCCACTACTGCTTCCCCAGATCTTGTTTGTCCGCCCACATGCACACACACATAGACTGTTGTTATAAGATTGCCAGGTGTTTCAAGAGAGGAAACAGTTGTATTCGGACCGTCTGGTCTCTTCTGGCCTCCAAGGTAGGGGGAAGGAGGGTGGGTTATTAGGAATGTAGGCGAGATGGATCCCATACATCTAAAGTTATGGTAAGTACATAACTAAAAGATGTAATGTGATCCTATCTCGCCTACATTCTCTACAGATGGGACAGCGTCCCTAGCACCTAATTCCTGGGTGGCTCACTGGAAAACGGTCCGGAGAACCGTGGAACCGAAGGCAGCTCGACCCCTAGATGCCACATCCAATTTGTAGTGAGAGATAAAGGTGTGTAGAGTAGACCACGTAGCAGCCGCACAGATGTCATTAATAGAGAGCTTGGAATGAAAGGCTGCCGAAGTGGCCATAGCCCTGGTAGAATGAGCTTTCACAGGAATTGTAAGGTCCTTATTTGAAATGCGGTAAATATGACTGATACAGTCTCTGATCCACTTGGCAATAGTGACTTTCGTGACAGATTTGCCCAATGTATTGTCCGAAAAAGACACAAACAGTTGATCTGATTTTCGTGCTTGTTGTGTCCTATCCAAATAGAAACGTAATTGTCTGTGTACATCTAAGCTGTGAAAGGTATACTCAGCTCTGTTTGTATACTTAGGGAAAAAAAACGGTAATTCCAGTGATTGTTGCAAACAAAAGTCAGAACAAACATTTGGTATAAAGGATGAGTTTGGTCTAAGAGATACTCTATCCTTGTGAAATACCAGGTATGGTGGATTGACACATAAGGCTTGAAGTTCTGAAACTCGCCTGGCTGATGTGATAGCAACTAGAAGGGCAGTCTTCCAAGAAAGAAATTTCAGGTCACAGGTTGCAGCCGGCTCAAAGGGGGGTGCGGTTAATGCGCCTAACACTACGTTAAGGTCCCACGGTGGTGCAGGATGCGATATAGGGGGCCGTAAAAGCAAAGCACCTTTAATAAAAGCTTTGCACGTTGCTCATTAAAGGTGGTTCTGTATTCTCATGAAAATTAGAAATAGCTGCCAATTGAACTTTGATGGTAGACACCGAACAACCCTGGTTGAACAGGGAAGTTAAAAACTTCAGAACCTCTGACACAGAAGCAGTCATAGGGTCTAATCCTCGGAGTTGGGCCCAAATAGCAAACCTCTTCCATTTACTGCTATACATCATTTTAGTAGAAGTC
This sequence comes from Protopterus annectens, assembly GCF_019279795.1. Lineage (NCBI taxonomy): Eukaryota > Metazoa > Chordata > Ceratodontiformes > Protopteridae > Protopterus > Protopterus annectens. The sequence continues at coordinate 102,798,628 of NC_056732.1, forward strand.
TTGTGGGCCGAGGACAAAATATGCATGACTTCAGGGTCGAATGAATGGCTCCTAACTATGGTCAGAAGAGGAGTAGCCAAGTTGCTAGCTTCAAATAATGGAGGGACTGATGGAGCTGTCCTGACTGATGCGTCAGGAGGTCCGGAACTTGGTCCAGGAACCAGGAACCATCCAATGCATACTTGCAAAGAAAGGGGAACCAAACTTGACGAGGCCAGTATGGGGCGATTAGAATCATTTTGCTTCTCAATCGAATCGCCTTCTGAATCAGCTTGGGGAGAAGGGGAACTGGTGGAAAGGCATATAGCAGACCGGGGGGCCAAGCTTGGATCAGAGCATCCTTGGGGGTCTGCCCGGGAACTGGAATGAGAGAGAAGAACTGTTTGCATTTTGCGTTGAGGGGAGTTGCGAAAAGATCGCAACATGGAACTCCCCATCTCGTGAAAATCTGTGTTACCACTTTGTGATTCAAGGACCACTCGTGAGGGGAGAGAATAGTCCTACTCAGTCTGTCGGCTATCACATTGGATGTTCCCGGAATGTGAGTTGCCACTAGAAAGTGTTTGGTAGCAATCGCCCAATCCCATACCTTCATGGCCTCTCTGCAAAGGGGGTAAGACCTGGTCCCTCCTTGCTTGTTCAAGTACCAGACTACCGACATGTTGTCGGACTGAATGGCAATCGTCCCCTGGGGGAGGTGATCGTGCAGTGCTTGCAACGTTAGAAGCACCGCCCTCATTTCCAGGATATTGATGTGGAGAAGATGCTCGTCGGAGTGCAACGTGCCTTGGACCGACCTGTCCAGATAATGTCCCCCCCACCCTGTCTGGGAGGCGTCCGTAGTCAACGTGGCCGAGGGGGATGGGGGAACGAAGGGTCGCCCCTGATCCAGGTTGGAGGAAAGAAGCCACCAACGAAGATCCTGTTTGCACGTCTCTGTGATCAGTATTTGGTGACTGAGGGGGAGGTCTTGATAAGACCACTGGACTGAGAGGAGCCACTGGAGTATCCTCATATGCAATCTTGCCAAGGGGATGAGAAGAATAGTGGCTGACATGGAACCTAACAGCTGTAGGACCATTCTCGCTGGAGCGCGACGTCTGAGGAGTAACGCCCGAACCTGAGACTGCAATGTTGCTATCCTTTCCGCAGGAAGATAGACTCGCATCTGCCTTGAGTCTATTTCTGCACCAATACACAGAATACGCTGTGATGGCAGCAATACAGATTTTGTCCAATTGAATGTGATTCCTAAGGAGTTGCCTAGGGAGATCATGGCTGCTAAAGTTTTTAAGAGTAGATGCCTTGAAGTGGCAGTTAGGAGCCAGTCGTCTAGGTATAGAAACACCTGGAATCCTAGACTTCTCAGGTGAGCAGTCACCACTGCCAAACATTTGGTGAACACCCTGGGGGCTGTGGTGAGACCAAAGGGCAGTGCACGGAACTGAAAATGACTGTCCCCTAGGCTGAAGCGCAAGTGTCTCCTTGACGCCTGATCTATCAGAATGTGATAATAGGCATCTTTGAGATCGATGGAGCACATCCAAACACCGTTCTCCAGAAGCGGGAGAAAGGTTTGCAAGGTGACCATCCGGAATTTGGACTTTTTCACTGATCGGTTTAATCTGCTGAGATCCAAAATGGGCCTCAGGTCCCCGGTCTTTTTTGGTACCAAAAAGAATCTTGAGTAAGTCCCTGATCCGGCCTGATCTGCGGGGACAGGTTGGATGACTCCTTTTTGGAGCAGCTTTGAAATTTCGATGGCTGCCATATCCCGTTGACTGGGTGGCGGGTCCGGGATTCTTTGGGATGGTGGAGGGGGTTGAGAGAAGGGAATGGAGTAACCTCCGGTGATGATTCGGAGCACCCATCGGTCCTGAGTGATACTTTCCCAGGCCTTTAGGTGCCTCGAAAAATGACCCCCGACTGGCTCCGGAGCTGCACAGTCGGGCACTCCTTCAGGGATGCTGGAAGGAGGAGGAGCCACGAAAGGACTCACGGTCTCCAGTGTTGCGGGGGCCTCCGCCGCCTCTGGGACGGCGTCTCCCTGAAAAATTTCCCCTTCCTCTGCCTCTAGAAGGGGAATCGCTCTGCTGCGATGAGTAAGGCTTTTGAGACTTACGGAACCACATTTTCCCTCCTCTTCGAGCCTTGGGATAAGGTCTGAAGGGAGTGGAAAACCGGGCCCCTATGGCAGTTAAAGTCTTACCCTCCTGCTCGCAGCGAGTCAAAGTGTCCTTTACCTTGGGCCCAAAAAGGGAGGACCCATCGAAGGGGGCGTCGGCAAAGGAAGACTTAAAGGCCTCCGCAAAGTGACACAGGTGTAGCCAGGCTTGTCTCCGTTGAGCAACACCTGTGCCCACCGCTCTGCTCGCTCCTTCGGCTGCATACGAAATGAGCCTCATGGACGAGTTGGATAGGGAGGAAAGGGTAGCCAACTGGGAGTTAACCGTCTGGGCTAACTGCTCCGGTAAGTTACCAGAGAGGGTATCCGACAGCTCCTTGACCAGATCCCTCTGCAGTCTCGTAAAGTGCGTCAGGTAATTCAGAGACCTTAATGTAAAGGTTGCTGAAGCAAGGGTGCACTTCCCATACCGATCCATGCTCCTAGACTCCTTATTAGGAGGATGGATGGATGTTGAAGCCTCTGCCACATCTTGTTGGGTAGCAGATGCCACCAGCAAGGCATCTACAGCCACACCTTTAGTAAGAAAGTCCTTATCAGGGGGTGCCGAAAGGAATTTATTGGGGCGAGCTGGCACCGGTTCAACAGAGTCCGGATGTTCCCACGCCCTTCGAGAGATCAAATCCAGGAGCTCATCGAAGGGCAGAGACACCCAGGAGGCGGAGGGCTGAGCCCCGAAGGCCTTGAGGAACACCGACTCCTCAGCAGAAGGGGGTTTGGACTGCCAGTCGCCTCATTGCTTAAGGATTTCCAAGATGTCCGCAAAGGAGACATCATCCGAGGACAACTTTGGGGACCCTTCCGCATCATCGAGGTCGGTATCCAAGGTGAGAGACTCATCAGGGGAGTCAACGTGCTTCCTCTTGCACTGTCTCTCCCTCGGGGGTTCCTCCGAAGACGTTTCGGAGGGGCCTCCGGGAAGAAGGGAACCCCCGACGGGGGGGCTCCGCTGTCGTGAGACAGGGGGATTGCAAAGGAACCAGTCTCCGTGCCAAGGGAAGGTGGTGGTGAGATGGTAGAAGTGGCCAGAGAGGATTTGGCCAAGGCACTCCTCATGGCTTTGAAGGTGGGACCCCCACAGTCCTGGGAAGGTTCAACCCCCAAGGCCACAACAGCAGTCGGAACTCCCGCCACCGACGCACCGAGAGGGAGGCTCGGAACCGAAAGGATCGGTCCCGAAGCATCCCCCCCCGGGGCCGACAGAGGAGGTCCGCGTACCGAACACCGACCTGAAGGGCGGGGTTGGAGTTAGGGTCGGAACCGACCTGACAACCTCCACCGGCTCCACCAACACCGACTCCAACGGCGCCGAAGCTGTTGGAGGAGGAACCAAGATGGCAGGGTGGGAAGACGGCTCCAGAGCCGACTGGGCTGGAGCCGAGACCAACTTTTGAAAGACCGGAGACTGAAAAAGCCTTTGAAGCACCCTGTCTACATCCGAATCGGACATCCTCGAGGACAAAGAAGAGACCGACTGGGTCCGAGTCGACTTCTCCGCCAGCTCCGAAAGACTCGGAGCCGATGTGGACTTCGGCACCAAAGGGGAAGAGTCTGAGCGGGCAACCTTCATCGGCTCTGAAGGCAGTGGAGCCGATGGAGATGACTCGCCTCTCGACGCCTGAGCTCTCGGCTCTGAAGCCAGAGGAGTCGAGGCTGGAGACATCGAGGCAGACCGTTCCGCCCTCGGCTCCGAAGTCCGTGGAGCCGACGGAGAAGCCTGCCTTGACTTTTTTGCTGCCGGATCCGACGGGCTGGTCGGAGCCGAAGATTTTTTCTTCCTCGACGGGGAAGAAGAAGAAGAAGATAGGGCTTCCTCAAAGGAAGGGGTAATAAGCCCTTTCAAAATCAACTTATTTTTCCTCTCTTGGAGCACACGAGAGGAAAAAGCGTGGCAAACGCTACAGGATTCCTGTAGGTGCTTCGGCCCCAAACAGTATACACACAACAAATGGTCGTCCGTAATAGACATTTTGTAAGAGCATTTTGAACATTTTTTAAAACCTGATGGCCTATGTTCTTTAGACATGGCTATCTGCTTCCACTGAACTTTAACACTGACTCTAAAGAAAATACACGTAAACTAAGGCAAGGTCCCTCTAAGTTAACCGGGAACACTTGCCACCAAGAAAAAAATACAATTTACCACAAAGTTGTAAAAAGTAAAATCACACAATGAGTAGCTGTTAAACAGCCCTAACTAAAGCGCGAGGGCTAGGCAAAGGCCCCTCTAACTTAAACGGGATCCTTAACCGTCGAAAAACACAATTTTTACCACAAACTTTCAAAGAAAATTCAGTCACACAACAATAAATAGCTGTTAAAACAGCTTTTGGGTAATTTTAGCAAAATTTCTGACAGAAATATAAGCACTAGAGGCACTTAGCTCAGCCAAGTCCGAGACCACGTCTATGCTGTAGAAGCAGCAAACGAGATCTAGGGAAGCAGTAGTGGGGCATCCTGGGATATGAGATGGCTCAGCCAATAAGAGACTTCGTTCTATAGTATAGCGTGCCGAGTTGGAGCCGAGGGTCGGCTCCGAACCCATCTGTAGAGAATGTAGTCGAGATAGGATCACATTACAGCTATCATATTGACCACATACCCCTTAGAGTTGACCCAGTAGTCAGGGACTTAGGGACACACAGAGATAGTAATCAGTCTGTGCTGCGCAACTTACTAACAAAGGTATGCCATCTAAGTCCAAGGAAGTCATTGTTCCACTGTATTTGGCATTCATCAGACCTATCAAGTACAATGCCCCCTTTGGTATGTACGTAACCAGGCAAATCCAACAGCTGGAACATATACAAACCATGAATATATACACACACACATATATATATATATATATATATATATATATATATATATATATATATATATTTATTTATTTTATTTATTTTACATTTGTTAACCGGTATGGTCCGACTGGATACATGTCCTTTTTCAGCGGAGGCCCGGGGAGAAAAGCTCCAACAGAGTTACATTGATAATTAGGTACAGTAAATGAGCTGAAAGAACTTAACAAAAACATAGGCTATTTACATACAAGTACAAGACTGCCATTACTATTTCTGAGATTACTACAAATGTAACATTAATAACATATTAGCAAGGACGGTAGGCAGTATAATGACATAGAGTTAGACAGGATACATATTTCTTTATCACAGTATACAAAGTACTTATCATCTTAGCTAGTTGTTTATGTTTTAGTTAATGGCACAGAGCTAGTCTGGGTTTGAGCAAGGACATAGCCAGTGTGACTTGAAGTGGAGTTTTAGACTATTTTTGAATTGACTTAGAGAAGTTGCAAGCGTGATGTTATTTGGGAGAGAGTTCCATATTTTACCAGTGGTGTTGGCAAATAGTGCGTCACCACCTAGGTTGTGAGATTTAGTTGTTTGGACAAGGAGTCTGTTTGCTGAGCGAAGGCAGCTTAGATTGGAGTAGGGAGCCATTACGTTTTTTAGTGCTGGGGTATTCTCAGGTTGTTTAAGGATTTTGAAGGCCTCTATGAGTTGGGACTGGTGAAGAAGGTGTGGGAATTCTATCCATCCAAGCTTTTTCAGGTTAGTACAGTGGTGTGTTCTGTAGGGTAGGCCTGTAACGAACCTGGCAATGTGATTATAGCAGGATGAGAGCTTGGCCAGATCAGATTTGTTAAGGTGAGTGAGGACAGGAGAGGCATATAGTAGGGTAGAGAGAAGGTGTGAATGGGCTGTGGCTGCCCTGGCATTCGGGGTAAGGAAGGCTTTAATTCTATATAGGGTACCAAGTTTCTTGTTGACTGACTTAATGGCTTGGTTGATATGTATATCAAATGTGAGTTTATTGTCAATGTTTACTCCTAATAGCTTTGTATAGGTGTCTGGGGAGATGATGGTCCCATTATTGGATTTTATAATGAAGTTTTCAGTCGGAGATCTATTGGTTGGGTAGAAGAGAAGTAACTTGGTTTTGTTTGGATTTAAGATCAGGAGATGGTTGGCAAGCCAGTTTTCGACTTTGGTGAAGCTATGTTGGGTGGTAGTTAGTAGATTTGCAAGAGAGGCATTGGAACATATTATAGTCGAGTCATCTGCATATTGAATGCAGGTGGCTTCAGGGATGACTGTTTGGATGTTGTTTATGAAGACTGAAAAGAGGAGAGGTCCTAATATGGAACCTTGAGGAACTCCTATGGTATTTGGTAGTAGGCAGGAGAGCTTGTTTTGCCATATTACTGCTTGTTGTCTCCCAGTGAGGTAAGCTTGAAACCAGTCAAGGACTGGAGTATCTAGATACAGGGTTTTTAAAGTATATAGAAGTAACTGATGGTTTACCATATTGAAGGCTTTCGATAGGTCCAGGAAGAGAGCGGAGGATTTTTTTTATTCGGTTAAGATTAATGTTTTCAGTAAAAGAGAGGAGGGCAGTGGTTGTACTATGATGGGGTCTGAATCCATGTTGAGAGTCTGTGAGTAGTTTATTTTAGGTTAGATAGAGCATTAGTTGGTTGTGCATGCACTTTTCCATAATTTTGGCAAGTGGTGATAGTATGGCTATAGGTCTATAGTTGGATAGTTCTGTGGATGAACCTCCTTTGTGGAGTGGAATAACATAGGATATTTTCCAAATTGAGCGCATTGAGGCCTCGGTTATGGTTCTGTTAATTAGGATTGAGATAGGGTAGGCTACGACATCTGCAGCAATTTGCAGGTATTCAGCCGGCAGAAGATCGGCTGAAAGGGTGGTTGGCGTCAGTTTTTTCAAAAGGGATCTGATAAAGGATGTGGACACTGGCTGGAAGTTAAAAGAGAGTGGTGAGTCGGGTATAGTGTTTATAGAAGTGTGGGGAGGAGAAAGTTGGTTAGCTAATGACTGGATGGTTTCTGTGAAGAAAGTATTGAATGAATTGGCTATATCTTCTTGGCTCTTGTCAGATAATGTTCCTGGGGTCGGAGTAGTGGATTTGCCTGGTTGGAGAAGTTTATTTATGCCTGCCCAGTACTTTTGAGGGTTATTCTGATGTTTATGTTGCAGATTGTAGAAGTAATTTTTCTTATCTAGTATGATGGCTTTTTTAGTCTCATTTCTAAGTTGCTGGAATTTGATACGATCTAGGGGTAGTTTGGTAGTGCGCCATTTATCCCACGCTTTGTCTCTAGTTGTTATTTTGGTTTTGGTGTCTGTTGTTAGCCAGGGTGCTAGTTGAGTTTTAATTCTTATTGAGCGTTTAGGGGCATGCAAGTCAAGTATAGTAAGGAATGAATTGTTAAATGATGACACTGCCTCATCAAGGGGAAGGAACTTTAGTTTTGTCCAGTTACATGATTTGAGTTCAAGTTGAAATTTAGTTGGGTCAAAGTTTTTCTTGGATCTGATAGACCTATAAATAGATAAGCTTGTACAATTAATTTTGTCTTTCATGATGTATGTGAGCAGGTGATCACTAAGATCATTAGGGAGAGTTCCAGACATATAGTTCTGGGGATGACTGTTGGTGAGTATCCAGTCTAGTATACTCTCTTTTTGGTTATTGTTACCTGTACGTGTGGCAGATGATATTATCTGAGAGAATCCATGTAGGTTAACAGGGATGGGGTTGGACTGTGCTGTGCATTGGTTCCAGTCAATATTAACATTGCCCAGGACAATGGTTTCTTGAGGGTAGTTGTTGGCTATCCAATGTAGAATGACCTCTAGTGTTTCTACATTGTTCCCAGGGGGAATACAGGTGACAATTAGGTTAATGCCCTTATGATTATTTAGTAGAATTTTTAGAGCTAGTATTTCAGCGTTAGAGACCTGAGGTGGTTGTATAGGCTTAGTTATGATGTTAAATGTGCTATTCCACCTCCTCTTTTCTTTACTCTATCTGCCCTAAGTATATTGCAACCAGGAGGCAGGATCTCATTGTCTTTGGTATATATATGTATATATATATATATATATATATATATATATATATATATATATATATATATATACACACATATATATATATATATATATATATATATACACACACACACACACACACACACACACACACACACACACACACACACACACACACACACCTACATGTAAATACTGTGGCATCAGATGGTGGATCTCACCAAATAAAGTGTCCAAATGAATGAAAATACTGTAAGCAATACTTTACTTTGCTTATTGAGTCTGTTTAATAGCAGAGATGAATTTTTGTTGAACTCCCCAAAGAGGTGCTGTAACAGCAAAGAAAAAAAAACTTTTTTGTACTAGCTAGAGGAAGATTCTTTAACAAAACTATTAATGTTCTCTAAAAGGATGGCTGAGGCAAGCCCATGCAAGAGGAGAATCTGATGTCTGGAGCAGTGGCTGTGGAAAAGAGATGGCACAGTAAATGATGACCTGAAAGAAGACACCTAGAGGAAGCAAGAACTTGCTCCCATTACAGGAATCCAGAAAAGGGAGCTACTGACAGGCTAGTATGTGGTGAGGCATATTGAAATAAACTATACCCCAGACGTACATGACTATACTGAAGGTACTTGCTGAAAACTTTTGTTAAGCCGTAAGACTTATGGGAATAACCTTAACTGTTACATTACAATTCACTAGCGTTTTCTAAGTCTCTGCTGCTCTTAATATTCCACTATATATACAAATATTCCCCCACCCACAGAGCATTTTTTTTAACAGGGATGGGAAAAATGCCTTGACAACAACTTTTCACAAAAACACATGAAAGACCAAAGGCTCAAAAGCACTTCCAACAAGAAGTTTTATTTAGACTTAAAGCATTTTCAGAGTTAATCATTTAACTGACACATGATACATAACCAAATACAACGTTACTTTAGCAATTTAAGGAAACCACATGGTTAAATTTCTCTTAAAGTATTAAAACCAAACATGACTGAGTAACATCAGAGCTTTGCTGCATGAAGTTTAAAACACTACTGGACATGATCCTTAGTTCCAGGGTGTTAACTGTTGCTATTCAAGTTAAAATACAAGACATTGCTCAGGTGAAAATGAAATTTAGAGGTGAAGGCTGCAAGTGGAGTCTAAAATGGCAAAACAAACAAGCATCAGTCAGTCCACTGTCAAAATAAAAATATATAATTTTTTTGCATTGGCACATAGATATATATATATATATATATATACAAACAAGATATATATATTTTATATATATAGATATATATAAAACACACACACACACAAGCGCAAACAAATTTCCTTCTTTTCTTTAGCTCAGACTGTACCCCCAACACGTCGGTGCCTGGAGGGATTTCCCCTCTTGCCCAGCCCTTGCCACACTACTGCAGCAGCATAATAATCTCATAGAAAAATGTTTGTGTCTTCAGATGAGTCTATGACAGTGATTTTCTATAATTAAGAGAAACAAAACAGTTTTGCTACTGAAAAGAAAAAAAAGAGCACTTGAGCAGTGTCTGTGTTTGTGTACACAAAGGTTGTCATAAGAAAAGGATAGATACAGGTACGAGGCTGTCTTTGGCAAATGCAACACCCCAGTACTATCTGTTTTTAATACTTTTAATGACAAACTCCAAATGAGCTTTTCTGGCATTTTCTGCTGACGTCAGAGTTTTCAGGAAAACACTCACTAAATATGTTGCTTCACAAATCCATAGAAAATGTAGGAGACAAATGAAGGCTCTGCAGTACATAAGTTTAAACAGCTGCTCATCCTGTTGCAGGCTGCTTATTGTCTACTCATGGCTGTGGGTGTGCATACTGAAAGGCACAACAGCATAGCAAGATTGTTACATTGGGGGTCTGAGCAAACATTACAATATATGGCTGGCTGAGAATCACTGAAACACACAGAATTATCAAAAGTAAAGTACTGATCACATGGGGACATCTGATACCAAGAGTAAAGAAAGTAGCATCAAGAAGATCAGATGTAATTGAAGTAAAAAAGCCAATTGCAGTATTAATTATCGAAATAGCTATACCTATTAAACTAGCATCTGCAATATCCTGTGCACTGAGAAATATAAAATTATACAGCTTCAGGCAAGGTAAGCAGAAACTACAGCAATGTAGAATACATCTGGTAATAGTCTGTGTTACTGGACTAATAAAATCGAATTTCCAAGCAGACTTAAATATAGTACCAAAATAGGCAATGCCATATGAACGTCAGGAGACAGTTCAAGGTATTGTGGATGCTGAGAAAAGTACTCCTGGCCAGCAATAATGATTAAAGCAATACTGACTTCAAGAGCTTTGACTGTACCCAAAATTTGCAATGGGATCTGTGTTAAAGAAAACGATAAAAGGAAGACCTCATACTTTCTGTTAATTCTCTCTTTGGCATGACGTTGTTGTGTTACTACAAATGACATTAACTACAGTGAGTTGTTTCCAAGTAAATATTTTGTCAGTTTCCTCCTTTAAACCTGCCTTATCTAATGTGACTAAATGATTTTGCTGTCTTAACAGGAAAAGGTAAGCCAGTCATTAGTCATACCTCTCTTCCTCCTGGCTGGTCTTCTGCAGATAGCCCTCTATTGAAACCTGTATCTATGGCAGCATAAATACATGACCTGCTGGCTGTCACTATAGGACTGTTTTACAATTTGCTCTCTTCCTACACAATCATTCACTATGTCAAAGACTTACTTCCTCTCTTTGCATTTTCCTTCCACCTTATATTATTTCTTACATTATGATAAAATATCTCCCTAAATATCCTTATTTTTTTCTTATGTATATGACTGTTATATTCAACCAGTAACACAGATGCCCTACGCAGACTCTCAAAAAACTCCAACTTTACTCTGTCGCATATCGCCTACGCAGAGGCGATCTCTGCCTAACATACAAAGCTATGTCAAACCCAGAGCTGTTGGACATGCTCCACTTAAAGAAATCCCAATCCCTCCGAGCTACACGCAATAGGGACCTAAACCTTGTCACTACAATAAACAGAACATGCTGGAGGGATAGATTTCTGTCCCAAAGACTTCCCATACTCTGGAACAAACTATCTATCTATATCAAACAAAGCTCCTCATTAGCACTCCAAGAAAAATCTTGATGATTGGGTGGGAGATAGGAAATTCACCCCGGGTATCACTTCTGTGGCTCTGTTTGACAGGGGCACAGGAAAATAATTTTCTTGGATGGCAAAAGCCAGGGTACCATTTGGCTAGGCTTATATAGGCCCTAGGGCCAATAGCCTAGTACCTACCTATAATTAGAAGTTATGTACCTACCATAACGTTCCATGTTAGTTGTCTTCTCTCGCCTTCTTTCTTGCTGGATGGGTTCGGAGCCGATCCTCGGCTCCGACTCGGCACTAGCTTTAGCTCGAGAACTCCTTTTACCAGCTCGAGGCAACCCTATATCCCATGATGCAAGGCGGAACTACCTCAGATCTCGTTTGGTAGCTAACTAACCCTGCTAAAGACTTATCCTAATATAATTAGGAACCATGGTTCCTAAAAGAAGTCCTCATAACAATGCTCCACAGGAAGCAATCTAATAGGAACTCTCCAAGATCTGTCCAGGCCAGGCGGAAGGAGGGAGCGACGAGAAAGAAGGCAGAGAAGACAACTAACATGGAACGTTATGGTAGGTACATAACTTCTAAATGTTAAGTTGTCAATCTCGCCTTCATTCTTGCTGGATGGGACCGCGTCCCTAGCACCTGTATCCCGGGTGGCTCAATGGAACAGACTCTTGAGAACAGTGGAACCAAAACTGGCCCTATCTCTGGAGGCCAAATCCAACTTGTAATGAGACACAAAGGTATGAGGCGTGGCCCAAGTAGCTGCTGCACAAATAGTGTCAATGGGAAGTCTATCCTGAAAGGCTACAGAAGTGGATAGACTCCTGGTCGAATGTGCTTTTGGCTTAGAAGATAGTTGTTTGCCCCTTAGAGAGTACACATAGGAAATGGTGGAAGTCAACCATCTAGATAAGGTCACTTTAGATACTGGAAGACCCAACCTGTTTCCTGCATAGGAGACAAACAATTGGTCTGATTTTCTAACTTGTTTAGTCCTATGTAAGTAGTACCTGAGCTGACGGTGAACATCCAAAAAATGTAGCTTCTGTTCAGCTCTGTCAGAATAGTTAGGAAAGAAAACTGGTAGATCAATAGATTGGTTAATATTGGCTTGAGATACAACCTTGGGAAGAAAGGAAGGGTTAGTTCTGAGCGAAACCCTATCCTTATGAAACACCAGATAAGGTGAACGAATACAGAGGGCCTGAATCTCAGAAACTCTTCTTGCAGAGGTAACAGCCAGCAAAAATATAGTTTTCCATGTCAACAACTTTAAAGAACACGAGCAGACGGTTCGAAGGAGGTAGAATTAGGGATGCCAACATTAAGTTCAGATCCCATTGCGGAGGAGGATGTTTCACAGGCGGTTTTAGGAGAAAAACTCCTCTCAAAAAGGCTTTGCATAACTTATGAGACATGATGTTATTGTCCTGCAAGCCAACATGAAATTTGGAAATAGCAGCCATTTGTACTTTGACTGTAGATGATGACGATCGAATGAAAAACCTCCGCCAGGAAATCCAAAACAGAATGTATAGGAGCGGTGAAAGGATCAATATTTCTGGCGTTTGCCCAAATAGAAAACGCCGCCACTTGCTAGCATAAACAGTTCTAGTGGACGACTTTAAAGAAGACACTAAAATGTCTCTGACTGAGTCAGAAATCATTGGTAGCCTGGCTAGGGAAGGAAGTGGAGCAACCAAGCAGTGAGGTTGAGAGAATGAATGGCTCGGTGCTGCTGACCCGACTGGTGGATCAAAAGATCCGGAACTGGGTCCAGATGCCAGGGCTGCACCAGAAGGTGATGATGTAGAGACGGAAACCAAATTTGTCGAGGCCAATATGGAGCAATGAGGATCAATTTGGCTCTCAAAACGGTGGCTTTCTGAATGACTTGTGGAATCAATGGAAAGGGAGGAAAAGCATAAAGAAGTCCCGAGGCCAATCCTGGGTTAGAGAGTCTCTCAAGGGTTGGCCTGGAAGAGGAAATAGTGTGAAGTAATCTGGGCACTTGCTGTTTTGAGGGTAGCAAAAGATCGCAACAAGGGGTGCCCCACTTCAGAAAAATCTGATCCACTTCAGACTGATTTTGTGTCTCTCGGTGAGGCATCAGAATAGATCTGCTTAGCCTGTCCGCCGATAGGTTGGACCTGCCGGGGATATGCGTTGCTATCAGAAACCGCTGAGAAGAGATCGCCCATTGCCAAAGTCTGAGAGCTTCGACATAAGGGATAGGACCTGGTTCCGCCCTGTTTGTTGATGTACCAGACCACGGACATATTGTCCGTCTGTACTGCAATAGTCCCTGTGGGAAGAAAGTCGTCGAGGGCTTGCAACGTTAAAAGCACTGCTCTCATCTCCAGGACATTTATGTGCAGGTGGTATTCTATGGGTTGCCACGTCCGTGGACCATCCTGCCCTGATAATGCCCCCACCCGATCAGAGAGGCATCCGTGGTGACTGTGGCAACTGGAGGAGGGGAACAAATGGTCGGCCCTGATGAAGAAGAGGGGAAGATACCCACCATCGTAGATGAGCCCTGCAAGACTGTGTCACTAAGATCTCGTGTCTCATGGGCAGATCGTGGTACGACCACTGCGTGAACAACATCCACTGCAGGAGACGCATGTGGAAGCGAGCTAGTGGAAGAAGAACAATGGCTGCAGCCATTAGGCCTAGAACCTTCAAGACAAACCTGGCTTTGACCTTGCTGCTTTGTAACAGAAGCTGAACAAATTTCTGGATGTCCAGAATCCTTTGATTTGTTAGTCTGGCTAACATGTTGACGGTATCTAACTTTGCGCCTATAAAGGTGATAGATTGGCAAGGCAGCAGAGAGGATTTTTCAAAATTCACCGAAATTCCTAGACTCTTGCAAAGCTGTAAGGTGTAGTCTCTGGACCGAAGAAGCTGATCCTTGGAGGTGGCGGAGAGGAGCCAGTCGTCCAAATAAGGAAACACTTGGAATCCTCGACGTCTCAGGTGAGCTGTGACCACCGCCATGCATTTGGTGAACACTCTGGGGGCTGAAGTGAGGCCAAAGGGCAGTGCTCTGAATTGGTAATGACTGGCTCCCAGCGAAAGCGGAGAAACCTTCTGGAGCGACTGTGAATCTTTATATGATAGTACGCATCCTGAAGGTCTATCGAGCACATCCAGTTGTCCTTGCCCAGAAAAGGCAGAATGGATTGCAGCGTGACCATCCGAATCTTGCCTTTTGACAGACTTGTTTAGTCTGCTTAGGTCTAGTATTGGTCTCCAATCTCCGTCCTTTGGGGACCAAAAGAATCTTGAGTAGAAGCCGGATCCTACTTGGTCTGCTGGCACTGTTTGGATGGCTCTTTTTCCCAGGAGTTTTGAAACTTCCTGTTTTGCCAAATCCCTTTGACCGGGTGAGATGTCTGGAAGGGATTGTAGAGGTACGGAAACCTTCAAGGGGATTTTGTAACCCTCGGATATAATCGACTGTACCCACTTCTCTTGTGATAGGGATTGCCAGGCTACTGGGTACAGCGAAATTCTTCCCCCGACTGCCTCCAAGGGTGGACAGTCGGGCAACACCTCAGGGATGCTGAAAAGGCTTCTCAGGAAGAGGCTCCCTGTTGCCCTGGTTCTGAGGATCCCCCCTGCCTCTAGGGCGGCATCTATTATTGTTACCCCCTCTGCCTCTAGGGGTAAACTGACCACGTGTGTCCGGTGTAGCTCCTTGGGCTTTACAGAACCACATCTTCCCCCCCCTCTGACCCTTGGGATATGGTCTAGAAGGAGTGGAAAACTGGACTCCAACGGCAGAAAGAGTTTTACCGTCTTGTTCACATCTGGTCAAAGTATCCTTCACCTGAGGTCCGAACAAAGCCGAACCATCAAAGGGGGTGTTGGTGAAGGACGCCTTAAAGGGGTCCGTGAAAATTACACAGCCGCATCCAGGCTTGGCGCCTAAGAGCAACACCTGTGCCTGCCCTGTTGCTCCATCGGCTGCATAAGATATGAGCCGCATGATGGAGTTAGATATCGAATTCAGGATAGCTAGCTGAGAGGCAATCTTTTCCTGAGCCCCAGCAGCTGAAGGATCCTGGACTACTTCTCCCAGTTCCTTGAGAATATCACGCTGAAGCCTGGTGAAGTGACAAAGGTAATTCAGCGAACGCATTGCAAAGGGCGCTGAAGAAAACATCCGCTTCCATACCTGTCCATGGTCCTAGAATCCTTATTAGGAGGATGGACAGGTACTGAAGGATCCACCAGTTCCTTCTTAGTGGCCGCCACCACCATAGCATCCACAGAGACACCTTTGGACAGGAACTGTTTGTCCGAAGGGGCCGTGATGAACTTGGATGGTCTCCTGGGGACAGGTTCCACAGAATCTGGAGCCACGCCTTCGAGCCACTACCTGCATGAGTGGGTCGAAGGCGGAGACACCCAGGAGGTGGAGGGTCGGGATCCAAAGCCTCCAGGTATACCGACTCATCCTCGGAGGGGTCAATGGAGGCCAATTCCCCTCTGTTTGAGGAGCTCAAGGATGTCTGAAAATGAGACATCCTCAGAGGGGACCGTGGGAACCCTCCGACTCATCTAAGTCGGTATCAGATGTAGTAGACTCAGGGGAGTCTGTGTGTTTCCTCTTACGCCCTCTTCCGAGGGGTTCCCATGCAGGGTGAGGAGCAACCTCGGAAGAGGAGGAAATTCCCAGTGGGGAAACCTGGGGCGATGGATCCCTGGGCCTGAGAGCAAGAGGCTGGCAAGAGGCATCTGCAGGCACTGATGAGGGAGGGGCTAGAGGGATAGACCGGTGACCAGGCTCAGAGGCCAGGACACTCCTCATCACCTCAAAGGCTCCTCGCCCCGGGAGACCTGAACACACCCGCGCCGAAGAAACAGGAATGGTCGGGGCCAAGGAGATAGAAGGCGCCGAGGCCGATGTCGGCACCGAGCTTACCAAGCAAGCTCCGAGAGGGAGAGCGGGGTCGGACAAGGGTCCGATGCCACTAGCCCCTCGGAGCCGACAGTGGAAACCCGATGACCGGATCCTCCAAGGAAAGTCTCAAGGAGGAGATCGGAGCCGAGGATGATGGAGCCAAGGATGTATCGGCTCCGCATCGAAACAGTCGCTGTCCCAAGAAGCTCCGGCTCCGAACTCTGGTGTGGAGTCGGAGGAGGAATCTCAAGAATTGGGGCTGTAGCCAAGTCTGTTGAGACGGGCTATGGAGCATTTGGGCCAGTGCCTGAGACTTCAACAGCCTGCTTACCACCCTCTCCAAATCGTGGTCAGACAGCCTGGAAGATCTCAAGATCGGCTCCGATGGCTCCGCTCCGACAAAGAGGAGACCCCGGAGCCGAGTGAATACTTAGTATCGGGGACCGGGATCTCTACGGGCCGGAGCCATCGGAGCCAAGTCCTTGAACCCCAGATGGAGCCGAGGATCTCGCCCGATGTTGGATAAAGTGTCGGCTCCAGCCGGAGCCGACAAGGCAACAGTAGTCAGGGTATCGGAGCCGGCCGGCACCGAACCCACTACTCTAGCAGAAGAAGCATCGGCTCCAGCCGAGCCGATATCGGCCCGACGGAGCCGGAGCCACCGGAGGAGGCTTGGACACTGTAGCCTGAGCCTTCGGTGGCTTAAGAGGTTTTCCTGCCCCTTGCTTAGGAGGAGAACCTTCAGGTTTTAACAAACCTCGGAGGATCAGTTTGTTCCTCCTTTCCTGCAGGACTCTCTGGCTAAAGGCATGACACAACGCACAGGAGTCCTGCAGGTGCAAAGGCCCCAGGCAATACACACAAGAAGTGTGACCGTCTGTCAGGGACATTTTCTGACAGCACTGGTCACACTTCTTGAAGCCTGAGACCTTGCCTTCCCTAGACATCCTAAAAGGATATACACAAACAGTCCCCACAAACACACAACTTAATCCCTACACAGACACACAGGAAGGGAATAACTTGGGGAACTAGGCCTGACTAAAACTTAACTGAAAAAACTATTTTAAAAGTTTAAAAAGGAAGGGAATAGGGTGGGCTGTACTAAATACAGGCTAACCTAACACTGAAGGGAAATTAAAACCCCTAACTAAACTTTTTTCTTATTTAACAAGAAAAACTTACCTCAGCTGGCAAAGGAGACCTCTTTCGCTAAGCGGCAAACGAGATCTGGGGTAGTTCCGCCTTGCATCATGGGATATAGGGTTGCCTCGAGCTGGTAAAAGGAGTTCTCGAGCTAAAGCTAGTGCCGAGTCGGAGCCGAGGATCGGCTCCGAACCCATCCAGCAAGAATGAAGGCGAGATTGACAACTTAACATACTTATGTATATATACTTTGTGTGTGTGGTGAATATTCTATTTGAGCAAAAAAAGCACTCGCAGGTACGGCTAGTGCATCGGCCCAAAATGATAATGAGTCAAACAAAACAAAGAGCCAGCACAATCCTGTATCAAAAGTAGCGTATTTTAAAAATACACACGCACATGACAAATAATCAGTAGTGTATTTAAAAAATACACATATGCATACACATGACAATTCAGACCGGTTTCGGCTTTGCAGCCTTCCTCAGTGAACAAAAATAATAATAAATGCCATTTCCCTCCATCAATGTAATACATATATAGCACCATTAATTAACCAATAGACCCTTAATGCACCAATCAGAAGGGTTAATTAAACATATTCATTAAGGCCAGGTGGAAAAAGGCCCCCTAACTTAACAATCCACTTTTTTTCTTTTGAATTGATTATTTCATGTAAACCTGCTTTATGTGTTGATTTATTCAGAATACAATCAATAATAGTAAATTTGGAGACCCCAGTCTTGTGTTGACAAATATGTCTGTATAGTGCACTAGATTGTTTGTGATTCCTAATATCACTCATATGCTCACTGATTCTTATCCTAAAGGGCATAGATGTTCGGCCCACATAAAAAGCTTGGCATGAACAACAAGCCAAATAAATCACACAATTGGTGCTACAATTGCCGAAAAAAGATAAATTGTATACAGTCGGTGTATTCTTACATAGACTGGAAGTCAAATCAAAACATTTAGCAAGTATTAACCTCATAAAAGAAATTACAGATAATACAAGAACGAAACCAAGGCAAGTGACAGAACTCAAAGAAATTTTGGAGATTTTCAGAACATACCATGAAAAAGTAAATAGCACTAATACAAACCCTGATAACAATATACTTAATAGCAATTTTCTGGATGAAAACATTAATAAAAAAGTAACAAATTAACAAAACACCAATTTGCTCAAACCAATATCTTTAAAAGAAATCAAAGAAAGTATCCAAAACCTTAAAAATAACAAGGCCCCAGGACTAGATGGAATTATAGGAGAAATCTATAAATTACTCCCAGAAGACTCCTTAAAAATTCTAGTAGCTGCTTTTAAGGAATTCATAGAAAATAAAAAAATCTTCCCATCATGGAAATATGCCATGATCTCCCCCATTCTAAAGAAAGATAAAGATCCTAAATTAGTAACATCATACCATCCTATCTCACTACTAAATGTAGATTATAACATGTTTACCTCAATACTTGGGAAAAGACTAAACCAATTTATCCCAAAAATAATAGAAGATGACCAAACTGGTTTTATTTTGAACAGGAAAGTTCAGGACAATGTTATCAGACTTCTATCTTTAATAGATTTTGCAAACAAGAAAAAAAAGAATTGTCAATTATCAGTCTAGACTTAGAAAAGGCATTAGATTGTTTATCCTGGTCATATTTATTCAAAGTTTTAGAAAAGTACAGTTTTGTACCTACCATAAATGTAGATGTTCAAGTGCTAATACAGCTGCAGTCATAACAGATGGGTTCTCCTGCCGTCAGGCGGGTCCTCGGTCGGCCGAATTCCAAAGTCTAGGTCCGGCGTCAGTTGTCGTCGCTTCTTCCCTGATGTCAGCGCGACAGGGGTATAAAAGAACCAGCCGACGCCATTTTCTTCAGTTTTTCTTGCCCCAGATGTCAGGTGCCCCCAGAAGGAAGGCAATACATAAATTTGTGTAATAAGGCAATGCCATATAATCAAAATGCAATAGTGCAAGCAAATACATCCTGAATGAATACCCCAATCAGGTTGTATGAGGAGGTGTTAGCCAATAGGCCTGTCCCAAGAGGGGAAGGAGGGAGGGAAACCTGGACTGCAGCTGTATTAGCACTCGAACATCTACATTTATGGTAGGTACAAAACTGTACTATGTTCATCGTGCATACAGCTGCAGTCATAACAGATAGGTAGAATCCCAAAGCTAAGAAAGGGGTGGTAGGCACTCGGTGGAACTAGGAGGAGCCAGAATGCCCTGCAAGACTGCAGTGGCAAAGCCCGCTCTAGACTTGGAGTATAATGGAAGGTGGTAGTGCTTGGAGAAGGTATGCACAGAACTCCAAGTGGCTGCTTCCAAAATATCTTTGGTAGGAACTCCTCTGAGAAAAGCTGCAGAGGTAGCCGTGGCCCTTGTGGAGTGAGATCTGATGCCTGTAGGCACAGATTTGCCATGAAAAGAATAACAAAAACGTATGCAGTGGGCTATCCATTTTGAGATTGTCTGTTTGGAAATTGGCTTCCCTTGAGCTCCTATAGCATAGGACACAAAGAGCTGTTCTGATTTTCTGAAAGACTTTGTTCTGTCCAAATAATAACGCAGTTGTCTGTGGATGTCCAAGGAATGTAGTAATCTCTCCCCTTTGTTTTGAGGATTAGGATAAAAGGTAGGTAAGTGTATAGCCTGATTCAAAGCTACCCTGGATACCACTTTTGGCATAAAGGACGGGTTGGTTCATAAGGAAACTCTGTCCTGATGGAAGATGATAAAAGGCTGCACAGCCATGAGAGCTTGTAGTTCCAATACCCTACGAGCTGAGGTAATAGCCAGAAGGAAAGCTGTTTTCCAGGACAAATATTGCAAATCTGTTGAGGCAGCTGGCTCAAAAGGAGGCAAGGTGAACTTTTCTAGAATGAAATTGAGATCCCAAGCAGGTATTGGTTGTTTTCTTGGAGGTTTTAGATTCTTAGCCCCTCTGAGGAATTGTCTTAAGAGGGGGTGAGAGAATAAGGGTGGATCAGTGTTGTATTCTGCAGAAATGGCTGAGGCATGGATTTTGATGGAGGAGAATGAAAGTCCACTGCTTAGCAGCTCAGCTAGATACTGTAATATTTGAGGTAAATTCAGTTTTCCAGGATCCTGGCCCTTTTTCTCATTCCAGACACAAAACCGTTTCCATTTTGTGGAGAAAGCTTTTCTAGCAGATGGCCTTCTGGCCTCCAAAATGACATCCTGCACCTCCTTGGAGAGTAGGGTCTGTTGTGATGCTAAGGAATCTTCCATGCGGCTAGATTGAGTGTTTTTAGCTAACTGTGAAGGGTTTTGAAGCTGTGCTGAGTCAGAAGAAGAGGCATTAGAGGCAGGGTCCATGGTGGGGAATGCATCAGGCTCCTCAGGAGTGGGTACCAGTGTTGTCTTGGCCAGTCTGGAGCAATGAGAATCATCTTGGGTCTGTCTGCTCTGGTTTTTAATAGAACTTTGGGCAGCAGACAAAGAGGTGGGAAGGCATAAACTGTCATTGATATCCAACTGAAAGAGAGAGCGTCCACTCTCCAGGCCTTTGGATGAAAAATCCTTGAGTAGAATTTTGTCAATTGGTGATTTTTGTGGGAGGCAAAGAGATCTATGTCTGGCCTTCCCCATGCTTGAATTATCTCTGTAAAAACTTGAGGATGCAACTTCCATTCGTGTGGATCTGTCATATTTCTGCTTAGGTTGTCTGCCAGCGTGTTTTCCTTGCCTGGCAAGTACTGTGCTTGAAGTTCGATTTGTAAGTCCAGAGCCATGTTCCAAAGTGACATGGCCAGCCTGCATAGGGGGTATGAATGGGTTCCTCCCTGTTTGTTTATGTACCACATTACTGTAGTGTTGTCCGTCCTTATCAATAGTTGACCTGGTTGCAGAAGGTCTTTGAAAGCTATAATAGCATTTATTACTGCTAGCATTTCCTTTTGATTGATGTGAAGGTGCTTTTCTTTTTGGGACCATTTGCCCTGAATGCACCGATCTGTCATGTGCGCCCCCCAGGCGTAGTCCGAGGCGTCTGTTGTGATGACTTGATTTGCTTGAGGCTTGCTGAATGAGAGACCTGTGTTTGTTTGGCATGCTTGAGCCCACCACAGAAATTCCTTTTGAAGACATGGAATTAGTGGTATTATTGTTTCCAAACTGTGGCTGTGTTGAGACCATAGGTTTTTCAGGTACCATTGAAGTTTCCTCATATGCAGCTTTGCACATGGGATTAGTAAGATGCAAGATGCCATGAATCCCAGAGCCTGCAGGATTTTCCTTGCAGTCAGCCTGGTGAAATTTGCTAGTGTTCTGAAGTATTGTGTTAGTTGTCCCTGCTTCTCTGGCGTGAGGTAAGCCATCTGGGTGTTTGTGTCCAAGTTGGCACCCAGGAAAATTATTTTCCGAGAAGGTATTAGCCTTGATTTCTTTTTGTTGACTGTGTATCCCAGAGAATTCAACAACATTATTACATAAGCCAGATGTTTCAGAAGTATGTGCTTGCTGTCCGCTTGGATCAGGCAGTCGTCCAAATAGGGGTATATTTGTATCCCTTGAAGTCTGCAGTAGGCAATTACTGATGCCAGGCATTTCGTGAATACTCTGGGCGCAGTAGATAAGCCAAAGGGCAATGCAGAGAATTGATAATGGGTTGAACCTGCAAGAAATCTGAGGTATCTTCTGCAATTTTGTCTGATTGGGACATGCAGGTATGCCTCCTTGAGGTCCAATGTTACCAGCCAAGACTCCTTGCCCAGCATGGGAAGAAGCTGCTGTAAAGTGAGCATCTTGAATTTTGGTACGAGTAAAAATGTGTTTAGGATGGATAGGTCCAAAATAGGTCTCCAATCTTTTCCCTTCCTTGGCACCAGGAATAGTCTGGAATAAAAACCTTGACCTTGTTCGTGAGTAGGTACCTCTTGAATAGCTTTCATGTCTATGAGATCTGAAATTTGTCTTTGTGCCTCTGCCCTTTGATTGTGTGGCAGGTTTGGCATGCCTCTCATTTTTGGAAGGGTATGAAAATGGAATCTGTAGCCTCTGTTTATAATGTCCAGGATCCATTTGTCTTTTGTGACAATATGCCAATTTTTTGAAAATAATGCCAGTTTTCCGCCTAAGGGTGCTGCCATTTGAGCCTTGCTTGGCATGCAAAGGGGAAAGTCATTGGGTTTGCTTTCTGAATGGCTGCGAATTATCCTCACCACCTCTTTGTGTAGGAGCTTGCCATTGTCTGCCTCTAAACGATCCTTGGGATTGCCCTCTGCCCCTCGGGCGCCTGTATCTACCTCTTTGGGGTCTGTCCATGGCTGGAAAGGACCAATTTTTGGAAGGCCAATTTCTACTGAAACGTGGGGGTTGTACCTGTAGAAAATCTTTCACTGTTTGCATTGATTTAGCCTTTTCCTCCATTTTCTTTAATACCTCCTCAGCATTAGCACCAAATAATACATCCTTTTGTAGAGGAGCATCTAGTAATTTAGCTTTGACATGATCTGGTAAGGTTTGTTCCTTGAGCCAGGCATGTCTACGTATGACTGATCCTGTAACAGCAGCTCTACATGAGGCCTCTAGAGCATCAAAACCACATTGTAAGGTATGTTTACCCACTTGTTCTGCACTATGCATCATATCCTGCAACTCCTTCAAGTCTGGTTGTTCAGGTTGTGACATTTTACTTCTCAATTGTGATAACAGAAACTGTTGGTACTTAAGCATATGGAACTGGCAGTTTAATACCCTCATGGTTAAGGTGGCCGAGGTATATACCTTTTTTCCCCACCTTTCTAAGGATCTGGAATCTCTCTCGGAAGGTAATGGATTTTTAGCAGTGGAGGCCTTAATTCCCTTGGGGCCTTGTGAGATAGTTTCTGGGTCAGCAGCATGGCTTTTGTATAGAAATTGGTGTGAGTCAGGAACCCGGTAGTACCTGTCAGGAATGACTGGGGCTGGAGGTAGAGAATCCGGGTTAAGGCAGGCCTCCGAGTACACATCATCTAATATGTCCAAGACAGGAGGTATAGCCAGAGGCCTGTGCTGAGGTAGCAAGAGAAATTCCCTAAGCCTTTTCTTGGAATCTGAATAATCTTGGCCTTCCCAGTGGAAGTGTTCCCTTAAGGTATGCAAAGTTTCCCCAAATGAGTAATCCTCTGGGGGGGAAACAGAGGGAATGGACTCCTCTGCATCAGAGTATTCAAAAGGGGAGTAAGAATGTTCCTGTTCATCAGAGTGCTCTGATATAATGGAGCCCTGATCAGAGGAGGGGGATTCTTCCTCCACTCTGGGCCTTTTGTCCAGGGGGGTTGAGAACCCCTGATAAGAGTAATTAAATCCTCAGCCATTTTAAGCATCTGTTTTTTAGGCATGGGACCTGGAGATGGGCCCTGTGTAGCTTGTCTCTCAGAATGTATGTCTGCTTTAGACTTAGTGAAAGCCTTGATGGAAAAAGAAGAGGAAGGTCTGAAGACACCTTGAGAGGAGGTAGACCTGTCCACATTTTGAGATTCAACACCAAGAGTGGCTTCGGTATCTGTAGTCGGGGTGTGGGCCGAGGAGCCTGCTACCTCAGGCACAGAAGACACCGCCAATGAAGTGTCGTTGGTAGTCAGGGGCTGCGTAGGTGCCTCGCTGAGAACCGGACCACCTGTAATCGGCTTTGGCGTGGTGTCGGTAGAGGCCACGGACCTCGTGTGTTGGTCCTTATCTTTGCGCTTTTTAGACAAAACTGGAGTCGGAGTATCTGACGACATAATATAGTTAAATTTTTTGCCAAAATAATGCTGGGCGAACTCCGCCCGACGCTTAATGGTGCATTTCTTGAATGTAGCACAAAAACGACAGACCAAGACGTCGTGGTCTGGGCCTAAACAAGGAATGCAGAGGGAATGGAAATCCTTATGCGGTATTTGCTTCCCACATGAAATACAATTATTAACTTTGTCTGACATCGGTCTGAGGCAAGAAAAGTTTCCCGAATGGGGTACTTAGCTTTCAAGAAGACTTCGGTTGCAAAATTTTTGTAATTTCAGGAGCTGGCCGACCGGCACTTGCGAACTGCTTCTGCTTCGGGCACCGCACGGCAAGAAAGACTGAAGAAAATGGCGTCGGCTGGTTCTTTTATACCCCTGTTGCGCTGACGTCAGGGAAGAAGCGACGACAACCGACGCCGGACCTAGACTTTGGAATTCGGCCGACCGAGGACCCGCCTGACAGCAGGAGAACCCATTTGTTATGACTGCAGCTGTATGCACAATGAACATCATGTAACTTCTCCCCAGATTTCATAGAATTAATAAACAGTCTATATAAGAACTCTTTATCATATATTAAAATTGGAGCCTTTTTATCCAAACAAATTCAAATACTAAAAGGAGCTAAACAAGGCTGCCCTTTGTCACCGCTGCTATTTGCCTTATCAGTGGAACCATTAGCAAACTGTGTAAGAAATAATAATAACATAATTAGTTTCATTGTTAATTCAAACTATACTTCCAAAATACAATTGTTTGCTGATTATATTATATTAACTATTGGAAATATAGATTCCTCAATAAAGCACATTATAAAAGCTCTAGGGCAGTTTGAAAAAATCTCAGGCTTAAAATTTAATAGCAACAAAGCTGAAACATTGCTATTGAATAAAAAAATGAATGCAGAACTGGGAAAACACAGTAACTTTAACTGGGAAAATAATACTCTTAAATACCTAGGAATACACATAAAACCAAATTGGAAAGAAACCATACAAATAAATTATAAAAACCTAATACATACGGTTAAAGAATACCTAAACAAGTGGAATAAAATGTTCTTTACTTCGGAAGAGAAATTATCATTAATAAAAATGTGCATTCTTCCAAAATTCCTGTTTCTTATTCAAACCATAATTATCAGTCCTCCTAAAAAAATAAAACAACTTAACTCACTTTTAATCAAACTTCTATGGTTTCCACAAAAGCCGAGAATAAGATATGATTGGCAATATGGAGAGCGGGAGAATAAGGTGGAACTGCATTCCCAGATCTAGTGCTGTATACTGAATCAGTTATATTTCACATTATGAGTCAATGGTTAAGCCACAAATACATATCAAACTGGAAAAATTTACATAACACTATTTTATTGTCTAATATAGATGAAGCAATAAGTAGTGATATATTTACAGAAAATAATAAAATATTCTTAGTTGTAAAAGACTTAGTATATAAATAAAATAAAAATGAGAAACTTCCACATTGTATTAATTATATAGTAAACAATTTTAAAAGAATAATAAACAAAAACCACATGGCAAGACATTTTCTAATCTTAATGTTTCCGATAGCGCACACGAAGAGTTGTCTAGATTCATTTAATATGAAAAAAATAATGGAGATGAAGGGCTATGGTCTAAATTTTTGGCGCCAATTCCTAGGCACAAGTGATATATGCGAAACAAACAGTCTTATAGCCAGATACAACATAAATCAAAATAATTGGTTAAACATTCAAAGCTACAGGGAGCACTTAATAAATGAATTTAAAATGAATCAAGTGACTAATATTTCATTACAACCTAAGATAATTTCTCTTTTATGTGAATTAAACTCAACAAACCATAATATGGTATTGTCATTATCTAAGTTATACAAAACACTAAGAGCAGATTTAAAACAGCCTGAAGACTCTTTACAGAGCTATGTGGAAAAAACAAATACATTTCATTTTACAGAAAATGATAAATCATTAATACTCAAATCAGTTATCCACACAACATCATCACCCTATTGGAAAATTTTTACATGGAAATATATTCACAGAAGTTACTTCACCCCACAGAAAATAGCTACAATATCAAATAATACTAGTTATAATTGTTGGAGATGTGATGAAAACTTATGTGCAGATTGGATACATATGTTCCTCGAATGCAGAACTGTTACTCCTTTCTGGCAGGAATTTAGCGATTTTACAAAGGCATTGTGGTCGGATAAATGTGTAATTACAGATTCACTGTTACTGTTTAATGCTCCGATACCAGAGTATATTCCAAAGACACAAGTGCATCTTCTTTGGTCCCTTCTGGCAATAGCAAGGAAAAACATCACTTCAAACTGGAAAAGCAAAAAAGTCCTTTCATTTTCTGAGTTCATATTGTTGGCCAAAACTGTATGAAATAGGGAAGTTCTAACTCTTGCTTCAAGAACAACAAGGATAACACATATGAAATTACCTTGGATGAAGCTTAAAAAGTTATTAGATAAAATGTAAGAATTTTAATCAAAGTAGATTAATGTTATGGGCATTGTACATAGTTTTGTTATCTATAGTTATGTTATCTACAGTTATGTTATGCATTAATTGTATAAATGATGTAGACATGTTATGTTTTTTGTGAAAACCAATAAAAAAAGTTATAAAAAAAAGAAGGTCCCACTATAAATTATGATAATGTTTACTGTACAAAAGCACACTGCAATATTACCTTTTTATTCTACATAAACATGCCTGGCCAAAATAACATATAACATGCTTTTTCTTTCTACTTGACTACTTCCAAATGTGACTCATGAATTATATTAAGTATTCATTGCCTTAAATGATTTGGAACAATTAAAGTGCTTCACTTTAAGCAAAAGACCTTAGAATCAGCTTTTCTTGTTGATAGGAGAAAGGTTAATATCCTGGTGTTTGTGTGGAACATTATTACTGGACCAAACTAGTGTTTAAACTATACCAAACAGCAGTACCTACCCAACATATACTTAAAGCACCTGGCCTTTGGCCTTATATACCTCCCTTGGATAAGTGATTATATCAAAACTAGCCAGACCTCACCTTGGCCTGCTATTCAATGAAGAATATATCTAGGACACTGTTAGATGCTGTTCTCAAGATCAAGTTACTCTGGCCTCCCTGCAGGGAGTAACATCTGTTCAATATAACCTCTTCCAGTCTTACAAAATGGACAGTTTAACTGCTACATTTCAAATTACAGTAAAGAGAAATAATCATTCTTAATAATTCTAATAAAAAATATTTTTTGTTTAATTATACTCATGCTAATTTATGGTTAACTTCTCTTCTACTACAGATAACATTAGTTTGCAGAGGAGAATCAGAGACAAAAAAGGGGTAAGAGACAGGAGGGGGTAAAATGTACACACAAAAATAAAGTTCCTAAGGGGGGAAAAAAAACAAAAACAAAACAAAAAAAAAACAAAGGTAAGGATAAGTATGCAACAACAGCAACAACAAAACTGACTAGTACTAGCAGCATACCTCTCAAAATCTTTGCTCAAGAATTCTGGACAAACTGAAAAATAATGGCTGAGCAAAGAGTCAAAATGAGGGTCAACTTTAAATATTATTCTATATAATTTAGAAGGTAATAGAACAAGAGGTTTGCATCAACACACATTTTCTGAACAATAATAAGTATGAAGTACTACTTTCTGGTATTATTTACTAACCGTAATCCTCAGTGATTTGCCAAAAAATATCTAAATTTTTATGAGGGACAGGACAAAAATATGACACAAAAATCAGGGTCATTCTGTAAAATTAGACATTTGAAAGGTATGCCTAACAGCAGTCAAGCAAACACACCTAAGAATAAGAAGATATGCAAGAAAGCAGCAAAAAATATTGATGAGACAGTGGAAATATAACACACAGAAAAATACACAAATCATATTAACAGGCAACCTTTATGTTGCCGTGTCCGACATGGATGACAGCAGCTAGCCAACACTGAAAGGTGACATACAACAGCTGCTTTCTGCAGTACACTGAAAACTCACCACAGGCTTCAAAGTTCAGATGGGAGTAAGGTGTCACAATGCTGGATATATATCTGCTGTTTCAACAACTACACTAGATTTGCACTGCTGTTATTGTTGTGTCTTTCGGCTTTTCCCGGTTAGGGGTCGCCACAGCGGAACTCTGGTCCACTAATGATTGGCAGTAGATTTTTACGTGCTGGCTTGCCGGGCCAACGCACAACCTTCAACGAAGGAACGCCCATTCACAAGTATGAATACTGCATCTACATATGGATTCCCCACAGCCTGTTTAGGAACATTTTAGCTGACTGACACTGTGGGACCATCTGTAGAAGTGCATTAAATTAAAATGTGTACGGCTAATTGCATGCATACAATGATATTGGGGTATAGTGGGCCAAACAAAGCTTTACATTATCCCTACTGCTGCGTTATCCCACAGTTACTATATTGACAGATGTTGGTGTGGGGGCACAGCATCCCAAACTGGGGGATAAGAGGAGCTTGCCTCCCTTGAAAAAAAAAACAACATTAGGTCAGATTCATTAATACCTACACAGTGTACACTAACAGTACATGATCTATATTCAAGAACATCCCTATCACATTCACATTTTTTTGTGCTTTCTAGTCACTTAGAAAGATTATACTAAGTGTACATATAGTCTACAATTTGTGGTAACCTGCAAGAAAATTGGTAGGAAAACTAAAATTAGGAGGAAGAATATGTGAGTTATGCTTATATCGTCTGTTCAATCAGAATGGTGTACACTTAGTGTAGGCATTAATTAACCCCTTAAATTGTGTCTGCATTTTTTTATTTTGTTTCACTTTGGTTGAATTTGATACAATTTTTTTTAACAATATACCGAGTTTGATTTGAGGCCTATATAATTATGTGTACTTGACGTCTACTTGTGTTTTTGACATCTCTGTTTGTTGTGTGATGTATTTATGCATTATCCAAATTGGCAAGCAAACATATGCATTCAGCCTAATGGTTTTTGACTCCTACAGATTTGGCCAGACATCAGGAAATTTAGAAAACTGCATCATCAGTAACAAACCAAGAAGTTATTATCCCTCTGCAAACTGTTGAAAAATAGTATCTGCAGTAGTCTGTGCTGTTTTAACAACCTTTTCTTTGTAAAAACACATATGTGTGCAGGTTGTTTATAGAAGGACAATAAATAGGATGCATAAGAAACACCAGAAACATTTGAAAGCCAAAGCAGAAAAACTTAAAAATGTACAATCTTGAAGAAAGTCAGATGGACACAGAGGACACCATTATGCGCCTCAAAAGCATCAATACAAAACAAGTATTAAAAACAGACAAATACTACTACACTATAGTCCGGTTATATAATGAAGACCACTTAGGGAAGAAGAATGTTGAGTTGTGTAAGTCACCTTCCAAATGCCCAAACCATCAGATGAGCTAGGCTCTGAAAGGACAATGCTAGTAACAAGTTAAAATAAGCTAACACTAAAAACCACGGGGGACTGAGGGAGGGAGTGGCTACTGCAGCAGTGATCATTCGAGCATCTGCCATTATGGTAAGTTTACTTACATAACTGTACTACATTCATCATATTGATCACTGCCGCAGTAGCCTTAGCTATATGGGTAGATTACCCTACCTTACTATATTTGGGAGGTGGAAGGGGAACACTCCAGGACCCTCTGGAGAATGGTCCTAGCAAAGCCTGATCTAGACCCAGAGAAGGAATCAAGCTTGTAATGCCTGGTAAACTTCTAGAATCAAAGCATTTCCTAAAAGCCACAGATGAAGCCAAGGCCCTGGTAGAGAGGGCCTTGATCCTGTCTGGAATAGTTTTGTTGTGGTGCATATGACTAAATTACTAATTACTACTAATTATTATATTGTCTTCCCTGGGCGGCTGCGGTGGTGTGGCAGTTAGCATTGCTGCCTCACAGCAAGAGGTTCTCTGGTTCGATCCTCGGCTGGGGTGCCTTCTGTGCAGAGTCTGCATGTCCTCCATGTGGTTGCGTGGGTTTCCTCCGGGTGCTCCGGTTTCCTCCCACATCCCAAAG
Source organism: Protopterus annectens (assembly GCF_019279795.1). NCBI lineage: Eukaryota > Metazoa > Chordata > Ceratodontiformes > Protopteridae > Protopterus > Protopterus annectens. Next base: position 102,828,711 of record NC_056732.1, read on the forward strand.
ACAAGCTGTAGGTGGATTGGACACTCTAAACTGGCCCTAGGCATGAGTGCGTGCATGTGTGTACCTTTTGTGGAAGGTTGGGCTGGCAACTCAACACCGTAAAACTCTACTGACAATCATGAGCAGAGAGGTGATCCCCTGTGGCGACCCCCTAACTGGAAAAGCCAAAAGAAAAAGATTATATTGTCTTTGCCACACTTCTCCATCATCACTGTTCTACCTACACCTCCCTGCACATCTCCACTCAGCATTTTCCACCCTTGAACTCAAACCTGGACTCTCTCCCCTACACTCTAACCATCCAGAGGCACCTCATATTTTTCTCTCATATGTCATATCACTGTCACTAGCAACTCTCACTTGCAGCCACTCTCTCATACTCTACACCCCAGTTCATTCTATACTCCCCTCCACACAGACTAATATTTCTCCAGTTTTTATTATCTCACCTACCTGGGTTCCCCTTCTCCCTAACCCCCTCTTTTCTCTCTTCTTCTTTTTTGTAGGTTGGGATTTACCTCCACAGCGTCAAAGCCCACTGACCATCCTTACTAGAACTACCTGCAGTCAAGTCCTTTCATGGTGCCTCCCTCCATTTTTAGAGACTGTTTATGCATGTCCTGCTTAATCTGCTAAATGCTCTAGTTGCTACCTGTACTGTTGCACCTGTGGTGGCTATACCCTTGCACATCTCTGGGCCGCTCCCTGTTTGCTCCATTCACTTCTGCTCCCCCACTCTCCAATCCACCTCTAACTCTTTTGGTCTTTGAAAACTCTCTTACTGCTGTGCCACCTCTACTCCTTCTCTGGTCTCTCCTACTCTGACCTATCCATACAGCACTGCTCTATCCCTCTGCCCATCCTTTGATTATGTACTTCTGAACTACTGCCTCCAATTTCCACAGATCTAATCAGTCTATTTCTCTCTGAGCTCTTCTGCCTCCACCCTGCTTCTCCTATTCTCACAGCTGCCAAACTTACCTGCTTTACTGATTTTCTAAGATTTTCTCTGTGGGTATAGCCCTGCTACATTCGGGCTCACTTTACTCCCCTACGCTACCCCCATTCCCACCCCCCTTCAATTTCATTAATACTATTCTATCCCTCCCCTTCTTGTCTGATTTCATCTACTCACATCCACCTTCCTGCCAGGAACCAGTCCCACCCCTCCACTAGCCAAACTTAAACTACATCACTTCCTACCTTTAACTAGTACACCCACTCCACAACTTCTCTAGACATGCTCAAATATGCAACTTCTTATCTTTACCACTACACTTCTGCTATTTCTCTCTGCCCTAACCTCTTATCACTCCTACCTTTCCCACCTACATATATGCTCCCCCACCACCTGCACCTATGAAACTCTTCCAACAACTTCCTCCTTCATTATCTCCCCATCTCTCTTCAACTTCTCTACCACCTGTCTTCATAAACTAACAATATTTCAAAAGCACCTACCTATCTGCAAATCCAAACCTAAATTCTACAACGATCTCTTACATTTTACTCCACTCACACTTGTTACTAGTAACTTACTCCTCTCCAGAGACATCCATCCCAACCCAGGACTCCTTTCCTCTCCCCACAAGCACATCCTCCACATGCCTCCCTCCACCGCCCCCTATCCTCACACTTATGAACATCCTCATCCTTGTAGTCAAACACCAAAATCAAACACCTATCTACTGACTAAATATTCAAAGCTTAACCAACAAAATCACTGAGCTACACACCTGGATAACCCATACCTCCCCACACATTCTTTCCTTATCTGAAACTTGGCTCAAGCCACACATCACTAACAATGAAATACTCCCACCTGGCTATATCTACTGCTCCATCAGATTCCCAAAAAGGGGGTGGTCTAGCCATCCTCTACTCCGATGACCTAAATCTTTCACCTGTCACCATCCCTATTCCTGACTTCCATCCTACTGAACTCATCATCCTAAGCTGCCATCTAAACCCACAATGCTATCGCTTACAATTTATATCCCTCCTGGAAATAATATACCCACCCAAGAAAATATTCTGTCCTGGTTTTCCCACAACATACACCATGAAACCCTCATCCTTGGAGATGTCAATATAAATTGGTCCAAACTCACAACTGACTCTCCACAACTGAGTATCAACCTACAGGGTTTCCATCAACTAATAACATCCCCCACCCGCCTCCATAAAAACTCATCATCCAGCTTTACCATTGACTGGATTCTCACTAACTCCCCTTACCACTGCCACAGCCCCACTACCCTACCAGACTCCTTAAGTGATCATCTTCCCATCTCTATTCTAAGACACTCCACCCAACCACCCAAACCCCACCTTTACAGAGACTGTCATAAACTACCTCCCTATTCAACTCCATACCATCTAGTTTTGACTGGTCAATCCTTAGGCAAATCCCTCTCGATGACGTAGTCAATAAGTTCAATAGCATCTTCCTGAATACCCTCAACTCCCTTGCCCCCTCCAGGAAAATTAGAATTAAGTTAAATTATGCTCCCTGGCTCTCTAAGGATATTAGATCCCTTATTCAAAAAAGAGATTGCACTTGGAAGGCCTGGGTTAAAACTAAAGAACTTCCCCTGCTACAAAATTACAGAGAACTACGGAATCTTGTTAAGAAACAAAGAGACAAAAAGTACTACTATAATTCTGCTCAACTCAAAATAGCAAATCCAACCCTCATAAGTTCTGGTCTACTCTTAACAAAATTTTTTCTCCAGGTTGCCCTTCCACCCCCTCCCCTTACCTAAATAAATCTCCTCAGGAAACCGCTACCCTCCTCAATAAACACTTTATTGACACAATCCAAAGACTCACACCCTCCAACTCTAAAACAACTACTCCTCCAACCCCTAACAACCCATTCAATACTAATCTTTTCTCCTTTCTACCTGTTCCCACCTCCTACATTAAATCACTTTTTCTGAAACTTAAACCCTGCTCTCCTTCCTCTGATAATCTCCCTCATACTTTCCTCAAACTTGCTGCAGAATCTATAGCCTATCCTGTATCTATTCTTATTAATAGATCAATTCAAGAAGCTACAGTTCCTATCATATGGAAATCCTTCTTCACTATCCCCCTGCATAACGGAGGAAACTCAACTGACTCATCTAACTAGCGTCCCATCTCCATCCTATCCCCCCTCTCTAACATACTCAAAAAATGCATTCACTCACACTTCTCAATTACCTCCTCCAGCATAACCTTCTCACTTCCACTCAGCATGGTTCCAGCCTAACCATAGCACAAGTACTGCCCTCTTATTTTTCACTCATACTATTGCTGAGGACCTTTCCAAAGCTTTTGACACGGTCTCCCACTCCATACTACTATCTAAACTTGCTAACTTCACCCTATCTGCTACCTCCCTTGCCTGGTTCTCTAGCTACCTCTACGCAGCAAACTGTCAGATGGCACTCATCCTACACTCCCTTTATTCCAATCCCAACCGGAGTACCACAAGGTTCCATCCTGGATCCCCTGCTGTTTAACATCTTCACTAATGAACTTTATACATCTTGTAAACAATATTCCCTCATCCAGTATGCAGATGACTTCACTCTCATCTCCATCTCCAGCAACAGCTCTGAACTCCATACCCTAACCCAACACACTTTTCTATCCACTGAAAAGTGGTTGTCTGACAATCTTCTCATCCTTAACCCGAAAAAGACCAAACTCTTACCCTTTCTCCCCTGCTCTCTTTCTCACCATAAATCCTCCTTTGCTATTAAATCCTCCAACAACACAATCATAAAACCTGAACCCCACACAAAGCTCCTAGGTGTCATCATTGATGACAAACTCAAATTCAACCTGCACATACTCCAATGTATAAAAAAAAACACATCAGTAACTAGGTTTACTATATCGCAACAAAAAATTTCTAATCTAATGCTAGACTCTCCCTGGCAAAGGAACCCCCCCCCCCACTCTATATGCTGCCTCAGATCTAAGCAACATTCAGGCCACAACCTTGAACAAACTTCAAAAACATACCATAAAATAGCTAGATTCATTATGAACTCACCATACAACTCACACCATTGCCTTGCCTAAACTCTCTCCAATGGCTCAAACTTCCCCAACAACCCCTTCTATCGCAATTTCAAATAATACACTCTATTCTATACAAACCATCTTCCTGTCCAGGTCTCTCATCCCTGGTCTCCACCTATTCTCCACCGCAGACCTCTGCACCTCTAACGAACAACTTCTGGATATTTACCAACCCAAAAAAACTGTGGACAAACTTCTATACAAATGCTCTGTAGCTCAAGCTTGGAACAAACTTCCCTTAGACATATGTTCCATTACCCACCCATCACACTTTAAAAAAGAACTTAAACTTCATCTACTTAATACCAAGAGCTGCCCCTGCCACCACCCAACCTAATCCCCCTACCCTTGTAAATGTATCTGAAATAGGCTCTCGCCTTTCACCTAGTAACCTAATAGGTGGCTACCTGCTAAACCCAATCAACTAAACTGAAGATTTAAATTAATATGTAGATTTATTTTTATCTTTGTAAAAATGCTACTTTTATATTGCTATGTGCTTGCCTCCTACTTTTTATTTTTTTTTGACCTATTGAATTTCAAGATTCTTTAATGCCTCTGAATGTAACTGTCAAATGTCAAATGTCATTGAATGTATGCAATGGAATGTCAAAGACATTAATGTCTAATGTCTTTGAATGTAAATTTCTTTTTTACTATAAATTGTCTGTAACTGGAGCTTTTCTCCTCGGGTCTCCACTGAAAATGGGCCACAAGCCCAGTTGGACCAACCCGGTTAACAAATATCAATAAATAAATAAATAAAATAAAGGTAATAGCCTAAGACAACCATTTGGAAATAATGAAGTTATGTTCTCACCATAATGTTCCATCTGTGTTGTTGACCATCATTCATTCTTGACTGTTGGGTCTTGGGTCCATCCTCGGAACCGATTTGGCCATTGTACCAAGCTCGCACCAGCCAGAAACTCTCGAGCCAAGGCTACTCATAGTGTCTCTCTTCCCTTCTCCTCAGATCAAATTTTGCCCATAGAAGTAACGGTAGAAATAAAAGTAGAAGCTTTGTCTGAGCAACTGCCCTACTACAATACCAAGACTAGATCCGAACCTCCAGGAGTCTTTGGAGGGGGTTGGCGAGTGGGATGTCAAGAATGAATGAAGATCAACAACACAGATGGAACGTTATGGTAAGAACATAACTTCTTTATCTGATGTTGTTAATCTTCATTCATTCTTGACTGCTGGGACAGAGTCCCTAGCTACTTTATGTCCTGGAAGGCCCTATGGAAGGTTATTCCTGAGCAGCATAGAGCCAAAGGATGTTCTTCCCCAGGAGACCATATCCAATTTGTAATAATGATAAAGGTATGCAGGGGTAGCCCAAGTGGCCGCTGCACAAATGTCATCCATTCAGGCTCTAAATTGGAAGGCTACTGAAGTGGCAACTGATCTGGTAGAATGAGCCTTGACTTTTGTTGATAGATTCAGTTTATTTTGGTCGTAAACAAATATAATGCAATCTCTCAACCATTTTGATAAGGTAAGTTTGGAAACCAGTTTGCCCAGTTTAGTGCCTGAAAAGGGCAAAAACAATTGGTCTGATTTTTGAAACAATTTTGTTCTAGTCAAGTAAATACATAATTGTCTGTGCACATCCAATAAATGTAAGCAATATGCTCCCTTGTTTGAGAAATTTGGAAAGAAAACTGGTAGGTCTATAGTTTGGTTAATATTTGAGTCCGATACAACCTTAAGAAGGAAAGAGGGGTTGGGTCTGAGTGATACTCTCTCTTTGTGAAAAATAATGTATGGGCATTTCATACACAAGGCTTGCAATTCTGATATTCTCCTGGCTGATGTGATGTCTACCAGGAAAAGGGTCTTCCAAGATAAGAATATGATATCACAGGTGGCTGCTGGTTCAAAGGGTTGACAGGTTAAACTTTGTAAAACTAATGTTAAATTCCAGTGTTCGATGGGTTCTTTAAAGGGTGGTTTCAAATGCAAGATGCCTTTCAAAAAGGTTTTGCAAAGGCAATGAGACATTAAGGAAAGGTCATTAAAGCCATTATGAAAAATGGAAATAGCAGCTAAGTGAACCCTAATAGTAGAAGCTGAAGCTCCTGATTGGAAAATGGTTGACAAATATTCCAAAACCTTACCAAGTGAGGCTGAAAAAGGGTCAGTTTTCTCTGCAAGAGACCACAGCACAAATCTGTTCCATTTACTCAGATAAAGTTTTCTGGTTGATGGTTTATGGGAAGACAGACGAATCTTCTGAACTGGGGAATATAGATTTTTCTGCCTGGCAATTACTGGAAGTGGAGGTATCAAGCCATCAGCATGAGACTGCATAGGTTTGGATCGACCATCCCCTGCAAGTGGGAGAGCAGGTCTGGGGTTGGGTCCAGAGTTCATGGATGGTGAACCAGGTGAGGCCAGAGAAAGGGGAACCAGACCTGTCGGGGCCAATAAGAAGCAATGAGGATTCCTCTGCTTCTCAATCGTCCGGCCTTTTTCAAAAATTGAGGAATCGGGGGAAGGACGTAAAGTAGTCCCGGGTGCCAAATGTGTAGAAGAGCATCTCTCAGGGACTGACCCAGGGGGGGAACAGGGTAAAGTAGCTGCTGCATTTGTGGTTTATGGGAGATGCAAACAGATTGCAGCATGGCTGACCCCAGCAATGAAAAATCTTCATCGCTACATTAGGATTGAGAGGCCACTCATGAGGCAGGAGAATGCATCTGCTCAGTTTGTCTGCAATCACATTGGAATTGTTGGGAAGGTGCATTGTTATTAGAAAGCAGCTGGATGCTATCACCCATTGCCACACTCTTAGGGCTTCCTGACATAAGGGGTAAGATCTGGTTTCACCCTGTTTGTTGATGTACCAGACCACTGCCATGTTGTCTGACTGGATAGCACTTGTTCCTGAAGGGAGGGTTGATTGAAATGCCTGCAATGCTAGAAGCATGGCCCTCAATTCTAGCACGTTGGTATGCCATTTGGTCTCTAAGGGAGACCAAGTGCCTTGGACTGCCTTTCCCTGAAAATACCCCCCCCTCCCAATCAGGGGTGCATCAATGGTCATTACGGCCTTGGGCTGAGCGAGGGTGAAAGGGTGACTCCATAATTTCTGTTCTGAGTTCATCCACCACATTAGATCCTGCTTGCATTGGTTGGTTATGCGAATTAAGTAAGGCACTGGGTGTGTTAAGAGAGACCACTGTGTTGTCAGGAGTCAGTGGATCAACCTCATGTGGTACCTTGCCAATGGAACTAGAGTGATTGTCGCAGCCATTGACCCTAAAAGCAGTAAGACTAAGCAAGCCGGGACTTTGTCATGAGAGATTATCATTTTTAGCTGTGAAGAGGTAGAACAGCCATACAGGAATTGGTGTTGAATGTTGCTCTGATGAATTTTCTTATGTGGGTGACTGCTTTGACTTTTCCCAGTATATTGAAATGCCTAAGTACTCTGTAAGGTCTAGGAAGGAGTCCAAGGCATATAGCAGTAGATGCCTGGTGGGGGTGGTAAGGAGCCAGTCATCTAGAAAGGGAAACACGTGGAATCTTTGTAGCTGTAAATGAGCTACAACCACTGCCATCCATTTGGTGAACACCCTGGGGGCTGTGGTGAGACCTAAGGGCAGTGCGCAAAATTGGTAGTGACTGGCTCCCAGTTGGAAGTGGAGGTATCTTATGCAGCGTTTGTCCATCTTTATCTGATAATATGCATCCTGAAGATCTATAGAGCACATCCAATTATCTTTCTCCAGAAATGGAAGGATAGACTGTACCAAGACCATCCAGAATTTTGTCTGTTGAACAAACTTGTTCAAGACACAGAGATCTAGAATTGGCCTCCAGTCACCTGCCTTTTTTGGCACTAAAAAGAATCTTGAGTAAAATCCGGATCCTGTTTGGTCTGATGGGACTGTTTGGATGACTCTCTTTTGAAGCAACTTTTGAATTTCTTATGCTGCCATGTCCCTCTGACTGGGGGAACATCAGGGATTCGCCTTTGTGGCTTTGGATAGAGATCAAAGGGGACATGGTAACCTCTGGAAATTATCATCTGCACCCAGGAATCCGCTGTTATTGAGTGCCAGGCTAAGTGGTGCGGACAGAATCTTCCCCCAACTGCCTTCAGAGGTAGGCCATTGGGCCACTGCTCAGGAGCACTGGTAGGGTTGTCTAGAGAAGGAATCCCTGGAAACCTGGTTATGCAAGCCCCCTCTGCCACAGGAGGGGTGTCTTCCAGATGAGTTCCCCCTCTGCCCTAAGGGGACAACTCACCACGTTTGTCCTGAAAAGGCCCTTGGAACTTCCTGAACCACATCTTTCCACTCCTCTGATTCCTACAGTAAGGTCGTTGAGGAGTCGAAAGACGTATGCCCAAAGCAGAAAGGGTCTTTCCGTCCTTCTCACACCTAGCTAATGTGTCTCTGACTTTGAAGCCAAACAATGAGGTAGCATCAAGAGGAGCATTCACAAAGAAAGACTTAAAGGGGTCCACAAAATCACACAAGCATATTCAGCACCTAATGGCAACACCCGTACCCACGGACCTGGCCGTCCCTTTTGCTGTGTCAGCAATAAACTGCATCAATTCTAGGGTTGCAAGCTGGGAGGCAATTTTTATCTCGTACCTCATCAGACACTGTTCCTGCCAAGTTGCCTGACAGCACAGTGATCAGGTCCCTGTGAAGACAGGTACAATGTGCTAAGAAGTTCAACAACCATATGGCAAAGGTCATTGAAGCATACAGCCAGTTCCAAAATCTGCCCATCATCTGAGACTCCCCTGTTTGGAAGATGAACAGTGGGACTCTCCTCTGTGAGTTCCTTCTTTGTGGCTGCCACCACCACCATAGCATCTACCATTAAGCCTTTAGACCAATGGGGCTGGTCCTCTGGTACAATAATAATTTTGTCTGGTCTCCAATGGATTGGCTCTATAGTGTCAGGAGCCTTCCAAGCACGCTGCACGATTACCTTGTCCAAATCATCAGCAGGTGGGGTCACCCGAGAAGTAGAATGTCAGGCACAGAAAGCCTGCAAGAAAACAGATTCCTCAGAGGAAGGGTTGGTGGACTTCCAATCACCCCTCTGTTTCAAGATTTCCAGGATGTTTCCAAAGGAGACATCTTCAGGAGGTGATCGTGGGGACCCTTCCCCTTCATCATAATCTGTATCTTCAGTGAAAGATTCTACTGGAGAATCTAAGCGCTTCCTCTTACATGACGTCTTACAGGGTGGCTCCTCAGGGGAAAGGTCTGAAGAGGACTCTGAAGAGAGGGTACCCTGTGGTAGGGTGTCTTGCTGCTCCCAAGTCCACTGTCCCAGTGTAGTAGACTGTGACAGCTGTGAGCCAGAGGATACATAGATATGACATTCCGATGGAGTGGGTGCTAACTGTGAGCCTGCTGAGGTGAGCGCTCTCTCCATAATCTGGAAGGCAGGCCCACCTGAAGAGGGATGGGAGCCCGGAACTGAGAAAAACAACCTTGCAACCAGAGTCATACCCCGTTCCAATGAGCCCGCCTCCAGAAGGAGCCCCTAGAGGACTCGTAACTGTTAAGACAACTGGAACTGTAGACGGCACAATAGAAAAAAAATCGGTGCCATACTAGTGATTCTGGAGCCGGCAGCCAAGTCACGGTCCTGCGGGTGGGTCGGCTCCAACTGAGCCAAGGTCCACAGAGTGGGTTCTGGGACCGAGGTGAGATATACCGTTGGTACCAAAGAAGCTGGCACCGGGAGAGGGGTTGGTGTCGAGGGCTCCAAATCCTGTGGAGAGTTTGAAGGAGGAAGATAAATTGGAGTCCTGGGAGAAAGAACCTCGGCTCCGGGTGGGAGGGAGGCCTTAGAAGGGGTTGGAATACCTCTGTCCGCCAAAAGATGATCCACCAGTCTAACTACATCAAGCTCCAAAAGGCTCCTGGTGAAATGAACAGACATCCCTGAGGGAGATTCAGGGTGTTCAAGAAAAGGACTGAGCTGCTGACCAACAAAGGAGTCAATAGATGGGGAATATAGAGTCCTGTCTATGGGTTCGACCTTCGGCACAGAGATCGATTGATCAAAAGCTTGTGTTGGGGCAGAAGTGACCAGTTTTATAGGGGAAACTATTGTTGGTGCCAAAAGGGTCTTGGATACCATTGAAGGGATCGGTACATTGGTAAATGTTGGTTCCATAAAAATAGACGGCACCATGGAAGGGAGGCTAGAATCCAGTTCCAAGACGGTTGTCAATGCCAATCTGGATTCTTTAGACTTCGGTTCCAAAGAAACATGGCCCTTGCATGACTTTGGTTCCTGAGATTGAGAAGACGTTGGGACTGAGTGGTTCCTCTTTTTCACTTCTATCTTTGGAGGTTTTGATGTCCCCACCTCAGACAAAGCCTCTGAAAAAGGGGTTTTTAACAAACTTTTTAGGATCAATTTGTTGCGATGCTCTGCAACGTTCCAGGCACTAAAACTCTTACAGAGCTCACACAAAGACTGAATTTCTAAGTGTGGCACCCCCAAACAATAAACGTAGGAAAGATGCCCATCACAATTGGGCATCTTTCTGCCATATTTGTCACACGGCTTCAAACCAGTTGCACCTTTTTGTTTCTCAGCCATTGTAAGGTAGACTACAAAATGAACAGCTGTTCACGCATGTCTCACACACATACACACACACAACAGTGAAATCAAGGCAAGTAAAGGAAAAAAAACTTTTTTTTTAAAGGGTACCAGCAATGGTAGCAAGAGAAATACCTAGAAGGGGTAAGAAGAAGAAAGGGGGAAGAAAAGGGTCTTCCACCCCTCATCCATACCACTTGCCAACTCTCTTCCTTCAAAACCTTAATTCATTCACACCTAACATCCCAGTGGGAATGCTCCTGCTCTCATCCTTCATAAAAAACCCTTAACTCATTTCATTTCCTACAAGCTTTTACATCTGTATATAGTCTCCTATTGCTTTATAACTGCTATAAATCAACTGCAGGAACCAACACATTTTGTAAATACTTATATTGTCTGTTAAGAATTCTGCTTTTGCTTTGCACTAAATTGCTGCTTCAAATGCTAGCCTGCTGAACTTAAGTTAATACTTTTGACTGTTGTAAAGAATCTCTGTTTTAGCATTTGTATTAATTGTTTCCTCTATTGCCAACTTACTGCATTTCTGAAACTGTGTTTTTATAATATACCTATTTTATCTAATTTGTAATGTTCTATAGCTTTTCTCCCCAGGACTCCATTGAAAATGGGCTCCTTGCGGCCCAATGGACCATCCTGGCAAACAAGCAGCAAATAAATAACTAAGAAAATACCAACAATGGTACTTGAGAGTTACCAGAGCTAAGAGGGAAGGGTGGGGCCTATACCGACTATGGTAATTAAGAATTACCAAATAGGTAAATAATTGGTAAAAACAGCACTTACACACACAGATAGTCACTAATTAGGGAATAGAATATCAAACAACCAATAAATATTAAAGGAAGAAATATGTAGAAGAAGCATATTGATAAAAAATAAAGCACTTCGCTTGAGAGCATGGCCTAGCACGTCCTGAAACTCTACGTGCAAATGAGATCTGAGGAGAAGGGAAGAGAGGCACTATGGGTAGCCTTGGCATGAGTTTCTGGCTGGCGTGAGCTTGTTACAATGGCCATGTCAGTTCCAAGAATGGAACTGAGACCCAACAGTCAAAAATGAATGAAGATGAACAACATCAGGTAATCTGTTTTGACACAGGTTGCTCCTTTTTCTTACCTTCAAAAGCAATGAACAATTGGTCCAAATATCTGAATGATTTAGTTCAGACAAGAATGCACCTGAGTTTTCTGTGGACATCCAAGGAATGGGTTATCCTCTCTCACTCAATTCTAAGTTCAGGAAAGAAAACAGGGAGATGAATAGCTTGGCTTAAAGTAAACTTGGATACCATTTTAGGCATAAAAGGAGGATTAGTTCTCAAAGAAACTGTCTTTCTGTAAAATGAGATAGGGTGGACTCACAATAAGAGCCTGCAACTCAGACACTCTTCTTGCAGAGGTCAGAGGAAATGGTAAAGCATTTTTCCATGAAAAGAACCTGAAGTCAGCTAGATTAGATAAGAGACTTAGGGACACAGGTGGATAGTGGTCTCACCTTCGATAACCCACATCGCCACAACAGTCAGGAAATCCTTCTATGTGGCACACCTCATCACTAAGGGCTTTTCATCCAGAAAAAAGGAGGTCATTGTCCCACTGTACTCATCCCTCATTAGACCCATTATAGAATACAATGCCCCGTTTGGTATGTACCTCTCAAGACATCTGCAACAACTGGAAAGGCCGCAGAAATACCTCACTAAAAGAATCACAGGGCTAAAGCAGATGCCCTACGTTGACCGCCTTAAAAAACTCCAGCTATACTCTGTCGCATATCGTCTACTCAGAGGCAATCTCTGCTTAACATACAAGGCCATGTCAAACCCAGAGCTGTTGGACATGCTACACTTAAAGAAATCCCAATCCCTCAGAGCCACACGCTCCAGGGATCTAAACTTTGTCATCACAATAAACAAAACATGCTGGAGGGATAGGTTCCTGTCCCAGAGACACCCCAGACTCTGGAATAGATTGCCCATACATGTCAAGCAGAGTGCCTCTTTGGCCCTCTTCAGAAGGAACCTTGATGATTGGATGGGAGAAAGGAAATTCACCCCAGGGATCACGTCAGTCGTCCTGCTAGACAGGGGTCCAGGGAAGCAAATAGTGTGGGGAAAAAATAGCCAGGGAATTGTTATAGCTAGGCTTGTATAGGCCCTATGGCTGATAGCCTACTACCAACCTATGAACCTATGATTAGCTGGTTTAGATGGAGCAAGTGTTACCTCCTCTAACAGAAAATTAAGATCCTAAGGAGTAGACACCAGTTTTCTTGGAGGCCTTTTATGCAAAACCCCTTTCAAAACCACTTTGACATAAGAATGCACTGAAAGAGGAGAAGCCATGAACAGACATATGCTGAAATGGCTAATAAATAAATCTTAATGTAGTAGTAAGAAAGGCCATAGGATAGTAACTCACAAAAACCTTATAAAAGCAGAGAACAACTATCTCTACCTGGCCGCTGGTTATGTTGTTAACACAAACTAGAAAACCTCTTAGAGTTGTTTATATATGATTTTCTAGTAGCAGGCTTTCTTGTTTCCATTAGTACTTGCTGCAGGTCTTCAGCAAGCATATGCCTAAGGGGAATTAAGACCCTATCAACCAGGCAGCCATTTGAAGTTGACTGGGGTCAGGGTGCATCAAACACCCCTGATCTTATGTGAATGGAACCATTCTGTGAGGAAGCTTGTGATAATTGCTCCTGGCCATTTTCAAAAGAAGGAAAAAACACAGGTGCCTGGGTCATAAGGGAGTCACTACAATAATTTTGGGGGATTCCTTCTTAATCTTCAGAAGTACCCTGGATGTCAGTGGAAAGAGTGGAAATGCACACAAGAACATTCCTAGAACAGAAACTTGCCAGATGATTATTCCAAGAGGAGGGAAACAGGTCTACTTGAGGAACACCACACAGATGGACCAAATCTCGGAACACCCCCGATCTAGTTTTCATTCATGAGGGCCTGCCCTTGTCCTGCTCAGCTTGTCTGGCACAGAATTTTACTCTGATGGAATGTAGGATGACTGTAGAGTGAGACTGTGTTGGGAAACTATATCCCAAGCTAACATGGCTACCAAAAGGGGTATGACCTAGTTCCTCCTTGCTTGGTGATATAGCATTTGCCCTCTACCTCAGGAAAAATTCTTTGGAGTTTGCTTGAGGTTTAAAAATACCTTTGCAAACACTTTCAAGCAAAAATCATAAGTCTTCTAGACTTTGTTGCAAACGTGGGAGTCATACATGTGCCCTCTCATTGTCCCCTTGTAAATTTCTTATCCATTCTCTCTTCCCAGTCTCTTCTAACCTACTCTGACCGATTCCTACAGTTATCATGCAATATTTTATATGCCCTACTAATTATCCCTTTTTAACACCAACTTCTGTCTCATCTTCAACTAAAAACTCTACTAGAGCAGGTCTTTCATGTAGTAACCCCCATCCCATTCTCTTTGCCTATACCCTATATCAATCTCTGGTAGGGAAGGCAGTCTCTAGCCTGCAGTCCAAATGTCTTCTTGATCTCTTTCCATTTTATTGCCTTTCCCTTTATAGTTATTTGCTCCCAATATCTTGGTTCCTTTGCCAGTTTTCTCCAGTAAGTTCCAGACTCTTCCTGCCTGTTCTCTGGACCTCTAACTGTGACCATCTCTGTCAGCAAAATCTCCTTTCTCCTTTTTCTTAGTGTTGCTTAGTTCCCAAAATACTTTCTGCTACTTTATGAACATAATATTTTGTAAAGTTGTTGTTATTCTCCTTAAGGATCTGTATCTAAATTCTGACTCTCTCCTTACTTCTTGAATTTCTCAGCATTCCATCATCATTATCAACGCCATCATCATCATCCCTTTCCTCTTTGAATTACAGCTTTCAGCTTGTGTTATGTATATGAGCCTCAACTGTGTAGCTTTAAAATATCCCTTCAAATCAAGTACTCCTATTCTTTTGGAAGGATCAGCTTATCCCACTTGACCCTTGCCCTCTTCCCTTCCCAGGTAAAGTCCTTTAAGTCTTTATTAATTATTGTCCACAGCTTCTCCACTGGTTAATAAAAATATTCCTAACCTGTATATAAAACTAAAGGGACTAAAAGTACAGTTTTGTACCTACCATAAATGTAGATGTCCGATAGACATGCAACTGCAGTCATAACATATGGGTTGTCCTGCCTCAGGCAGCCCTCGGTCGGCCGGATTCCAAAGTCTGGGTCCGACGTCGGCTGATGTCGCATTTTTCTCTGACGTCAGAGCGGCTGGAGTACATAAGCATCAGCCGACGCCATTTTCTTCAGTGTTTCTTGCCCCAGATGCCAGGTGCCCTCCAAGGAAGGCTGTAATCAAATTGGAAGACAAAAACAGGATTCCAGACAAATAAATGAGCAATAAAACAAATGCACCATAACAGATATCCCCAGCTAAGAGAAACAGGGATAGGAGTGCCCTAGGCATAGAGGGGTATGGAGGGAGGGAAAATCCGACTGCAGTTGCATGTCTATCGGACATCTACATTTATGGTAGGTACAAAACTGTACTATGTCCTTCAAGAATGCAACTGCAGTCATAACATATGGGTAGAATACCATAGCTTAGCTGGGGGAGGAGGAATGCTCTAGGAAAAAGATGGTGTGGCAATCAAACCCTTCAGGACTGCCGAAGCAAAGCCTGCTCTGGATCTGGAGTATAGAGGGAGATTGTAGTGTTTGGAGAATGTATGCACAGAGCTCCATGTAGCAACTTCTAGAATGTCCTTAGTAGGCACCCCTCTTAAGAATGCTGTAGAGGTGGCTGTAGCTCTGGTGGAATGTGGTCTGACATTGGCTGGAACAGTCTTTCCATGAAAGGAATAACAGAATCTGATGCAATGTCCAATCCATTTTGAAATAGTCTGTTTTGAAATTGCTTTTCCTTGGACTGCAGGGGCGTAAGCTACAAAAAGTTGTTCAGACTTCCTACTGGCCTTGGTTCTGTCCAGGTAGTATCGAAGTTGTCTGTGAATGTCCAAGGTATGTAACAGTCTTTCCCCCTTATTCTCAGGATTGGGGAAGAAAGCAGGCAGATGAATACCTTGATTTAAAGAAACCCTAGATACCACCTTTGGCATAAAAGTAGGGTTGGTTCTTAATGAAACCCTGTCTCTGTGAAAATTATGAACGGTGGTATTGCCATTAGGGCCTGTAGTTCCGAAACCCTTCTTGCTGAGGTAATTGCCAACAGGAAAGCTGTCTTCCATGAGAGAAATTGCAAGTCAACTGAAGCTGCTGGCTCAAAAGAGGGTAGAGTCAGTTTTTCTAGGACAAAATTGAGGTCCCAGGCTGGCACTGGGGCCTTTCTTGGTGGCTTAATGTTCTTGATTCCCCTGAGGAATTGCCTTAGCAAAGGGTGTGCAAAGACAGGAGGATCAGTGTTATATCTAGCTGAAATAGCTGATGCATGAATCTTTATGGAAGAATATGAGAGGCCGTTCTTTAGCATATCTGCCAAATATTCCAAGATGAGTGGGATGTTCAACAATGATGCATCATGTCCCTTGCTGGTATTCCAATTGCTGAATCTCTTCCATTTTGCTAAGTAAACCTTTCTGGTGGATGGTCTTCGAGCCTCTGTTAGTATCCACTGAACTTCCTTGGAGAGAGATAGGTTGAGGTTATTTATGGGATCTCCCAGGCTGTTAGCTGCAGTGTCTGAAGGTTTGGATGCACTGTTTTGAAATTGTGTTGAGTCAAAAGTAGAGGCCATTGGGGAAGGGCCCACCTCCTGGTGTGACATATGCTCCGTAGTAGTGGGTACCAGTGTTGTCTTGGCCAGTCCGGAGCTATTATGATTCCCTTGGGTCTTTCTGCTTTGATCTTTAGTAATACTGAGGTCATCAGTGGCAGAGGTGGGAATGCATAGATTGTTAGGAAGTTCCAGTTGAATGAGAGAGCATCTATTTTCCAAGCTTTTGGATGGTATGTCCTTGTGCAGAATTTTTGTAGATGGTGGTTGAGGTGAGAGGCAAATAGGTCTACTTCTGGCCTGCCCCATGTCGAAGTGAGTTGTGTGAAGATCTTCGTATGTAACCTCCACTCGTGTGGATCTGTGAAATTCCTGCTTAGGCTGTCCGCCAACACATTGTCTTTGCCTGGAACAAACTGGGATTGTAACTGGATGTTTAGGCTCAGTGATTTTCCCAAAGATGCATTGTCAGTCTGCAAAGGGGGTAAGAGTGGGTGCCCCCTTGCTTGTTTATATACCACATCACAGTGGTGTTGTCTGTCCGTATCAGTAAATGGCCTTGCTGAAGTTGGTGTTGAAAGGCCTCGATGGCATGCATTACTGCCAGCATTTCCTTTTGGTTTATGTGCAGATGTGTTTCCTTTGGAGACCATTGTCCTTGTATACACCTGCCTTCCATGTGCGCCCCCCATCCAAGGTCTGAGGCATCTGTGGTCTTGGTCTGTGTTATCTGTGGTTTTTTGAATGACATACCTGTGTTTGCCTGGCTCACCGAGGCCCACCATAGGAATTCCTTTTGTAGGCATGGAATGAGCGGTATGGTTGTCTCCAAGTTGTTGCTGTGCTGAGACGAAATGCTTTTAGGTACCATTGAAGCTTTCTCATGTGTAGTCTTGCTAATGGAACCAGGAGAATGCAGGATGCCATGTAACCCAGGGCCTGTAGGAATCTCCTTGCAGTCATCTGGGTGAGTTTTGCTAAATCTTTGAAGTAATGAGTTAACTTCTCTTGCTTGTCTTCTGTCAGGTAAGCCATTTGACAGGCTGTGTCTAATTTGGCTCCTAAGAAGATTATTTGCTGGGATGGCTGCAGTCTTGACTTTTGGAAGTTGACTGTGTATCCCAGAGCTTGAAGTAATCGTATGACATAGTCCAAGTTTTTTGTCAACATCAATTTGTCGTCCGCTTGTATGAGGCAGTCATCCAGGTATGGGTAAATTTGTATCCCCTGGAGCCTGCAATGAGCAATTACTGAAGCCAGGCATTTTGTGAATACTCTGGGCGCAGTAGATAAGCCAAATGGCAATGCTGAGAATTGATAATGCTCTGGCCCTGCAAGAAATCTGTGGTATCTTCTGCAGCTGTGTCTGATAAGGACATGCAGGTATGCCTCCTTGAGGTCCAGAGTAATCAGCCAAGACCCCTTGCCCAGCATGGGAAGGAGTTGCTGTAGAGTCAGCATTTTGAACTTTGGTACTATGAGAAAGGTGTTTAATGCGGACAAATCCAGTATTGGTCTCCATTGAGATTCTTTTCTTGGAACAAGGAACAGTCTTGAGTAAAACCCCTGGCCTTGTTCTTGTTGTGGAACTCTTTCTATTGCTTTCATCCGAGTCAGCAGAGAGATTTGCTTGATAGCCTCTGCCCTCTGGTTTTGTGGCAGGTTTGGCATGCCTTGTTTTCTTGGCAAGGTATGAAAATGGAACCTGTAACCTCGGTCTATAATGTCCAAAATCCATTTGTCCTTTGTCAGTCTGTGCCAATTTTCTGCAAACAGAGATAATTTCCGCCAAGGGAGCTTCTATTTGTTCCCTGGTAGGCGGAAGTAGAGGAAAGTCATTGAGATTGTGGCTGTGGGGCAGGTGAAACCCCTGCGTCACTTCTTTGGTTCCCTGGCTGCCATTGTCGTCCCCTGTAAGGACCTCTGTATTGGCCTCTTCCTCGGCCACGTCTGTTTTTACCCCTTTGAAACTTTTCTGGATTAGGAAAGGACCAGTTTTTTGAAGGCCAATTCCTTCTGAATCTGGGGGGTTGAACCTGGAGGAAATCTTTCACCGTCTGAACTGATTTTGCTTTTTCCTCGATGGTCTTTAACACATCCTTAGCATTAGCATCAAAAAGCTTGTTCTTTTCCAAAGGTGCATCCAGAAGTTTTGCCTTTACATGATCTGGTAGAGGTTGATCTTTTAACCATGCATGTCTACGAATGACTGCCCCTGTCATAGCTGCCCTACATGAAGCTTCCAGTGCATCATATCCACACTGCAGGAAGTGATTGCTTACTTGCTGAGTGTTATGTACAGCTTCCTGCAAAGTCTTCCTGTCTAAAGGATCAGGAGTGGCCAATGTTTTTTGTAAATCTTCTAACAGGAAATCCTGATATTGTAACATATGAAAAAGGCAATTCAAAGCTTTCATAGATAAGGTAATGGATGTGTAAACTTTTTTGCCCCATCTCTCTAATGACCTAGCTTCCCTGTTGGAGGGCAATGGATTTTTAGAGGTGGAAGCTGAAACTCCTTTAGGCCCCTGTGAAATAGTTTCCAAATCAGCAGTATGGGCCCTGAATAAATGGGAATGTGTTTCTGGGACCCTGTAATACCTGTCTGGCTTGGCTGGAGCAGGAGGAAGAGAGTCCGGGGTAGCACTAGAGTCAGAATATAAATCATCCAAAACATCAAGTACAGGAGGAATAGCTAAGGGCCTGTGCTGGGGCTTCTTAAGGAAAGTCCAAAGGCGTTTTCTGGAATCAGAATATTCCTGGCCTTGCCACTTGAAATGTTCCCTCATGGTATGCAGAACTTCCCCAAAATAAATATCCTCAGGAGGGGAGGCCGAGGGGATGGAATTCTCTGCATCTGAGTCCTCATAGGTCTGGAAGAGCTCTTCCTGGCTATCAGAGTGGACAGAGCCCTCAGAATCTTCATCTGACGGAATAGGGTCAGAGGGTTCAACCCGGGGCCTTTTATCAGAAGGAGGCTGGGATCCTCTCTCAGGATGGGCCTGTGAACCTCTAATCATAGAAATGAAGTCAGCAGCCATAGACATAATTTGTGTCTCTGGAGTAGGCTGAGGTAAGGTTTTAGTAGTAAGATGTTTTGTTTTGCTGGCTGCCTTAGCCCTAGTGTAGGCCTTAATAGACATGGCCATAGGAGGCCTGGCAGCTCCACGTGCAGGAGTGACCTTGTCTACAGCAATGGTCTCGGGCATTTCCTCGGTTTCGGTATCCGGAGGAAAATCAATAACTGGCGTCGGAGTGATATCCGGAATCGGAGTCGTCGGTAATGCGGTGTCTTCAGTTCGGAGCGGTGGAGAGACCGTCTCAGAGGGAACCGGAGCACTCGCGCTAGGTTTGGGCATGGAGTCGGAGGTAGACGCGGGCCGAGGATGTCGATCCCGGTCTTTTCGTTTCTTGGGAGTTTGCGATGTCGGAAGTTCCGACGGCATAGTGTAAGCAAATTTTTCGCCGAAAAAGTCTTCAGCAAACTCCGCCCGGCGCCTGAGAGTGCGCTTGTTGAAGCGAGCACAGGCTACACAGGCCGAGACGTCGTGGTCTGGGCCAAGGCAAGGAAGACAGTAAGAGTGGAAATCCTTATGAGGTATTTGTTTACCACAAGAAAGACAATTGTTAACTTTTTCAGTAATTTCTGACATCGGCTGAGGCAAGAAAAGGTCCCCAACGGGGTACTTAGCTTTTTTGATGACTTCGGAATCGAAGAATACAGGAGCTGACCGACCAGCACTTGCGAACTGCTTCTGCTTCGGGCACCGCGTGGCAAGAAAGACTGAAGAAAATGGCGTCGGCTGATGCTTATGTACTCCAGCCGCTCTGACGTCGGAGAAAAATGCGACATCAGCCGACGTCGGACCCAGACTTGGGCTGCCTGAGGCAGGACAACCCATATGTTATGACTGCAGTTGCATTCTTGAAGGACATCATGTTCACTGATTGTATCTTGCTTTCTATAACCATAAGAAAGAGCTTTCAGTTTCTCAGTGTATGTGTCTCCTCCCACATATTCTTAGCTGCCACAGCAGAAGCCTTTTTAATCCACACCCCCTAAATACTTAATTTATTGTGTCCCCTTAAATATGGCTGTTGCTGGACTAATTCATTTGTGGGTACATAACTTACAGCTATAGCCTTTGTTTTATCTTCATTAATTTTATATCCTGAAAAGACTTGAAACTGTCTCAAAATGTCCCACAACACTGAGGTGTCCTTTTCTGCCTTTATCAGGTTCAAAATAATATCATCTGCAAATCAAACCAACTTTTCTTGATTACCATACCAATTATATCTCTGAATTTCCAAGTCCCTTATTTTCTTTGCCAATGGCTTTAAATACAAAGCAAATAACAAAGGGAAATAGGATATCCCTGCCTGGCTCTAAATACAAAGCAAATAAAAAAGGGAAAATAGGATACCCCTGCCTGGTTCCTCTGTTTTGAGCACATCAGATCAGTGATGGACCCTCCCACTTTAATTCTTGACTCCAGTCCCATATATATAACCTTATCACCGAATGCAAATGCTTCCATTGCCCTGCTCATAAAATCCTAGCTTGCTCCGTCGAATGCTTTCTCTGCATCAAGACCCACAAATAACAGTGGTAATATCTTAAATTCTGCTTCCCTCTGGATCATCACTGTTCTGTTAATATTATCAAATGTTTTCCTCCCCTCCACAAAACCACACTGATCCATATCCATCAATTTTGATAACATATTTTCCATTATTTTAACTATTATAAACATAAACACTTGATAATCATGGTTTAAAATTGAAATGGGTTTATATGACTTACCTTATACTTTGCAAAGACTGAGGTGTCTGTGGTGACAGACTGTTTTGGAGCAGGGAGGGAGGGAAGGAGTAAGAGAGACCTGAGTTTAGGGGAACTTGCTGTCTCCAGCAAGTGATTGACGATTTATCAAATCCCAGTACTGGGAATTTAAAGGACAAAGGGTGTTGGTGCCGGAACTAAAGATACTTCAGAAACCCTTGTAACTTTCTCATGTGGAGTCTTGCCAGGGGCATCACGAGGATCACTGATGCAATGAGACCCAAAATCCTGAGGTATTCCCTTGCAGTGACCAAAGTCTGAGTGGAAAACCTTAGAAATAGATTTAGATATGGATCTATTTTTTTCCTGTAGAAGAAAAGCTCTTTGGACTGAGGTTTCTGGCTGACACCCCAGGAACACAATCCTGTGTGAAAGAGTCAAAAAAGACCTTTGAATGTTCTCTTTGAATCCCAGCTTTTGTAAAAGATCTCTTGCCCAACCTAGATAATCCTGATACTTCAAAAAAGACTCTGCAAAGATAGGCAAGTCATCTAAATATGGAAAAATGTGGATATCCTGTAGTCTGCAATGAGCTATAACTGGAGCTCGACGCTTTGTTAACACACTTGCTGCAGCAGATAATCCAAAGTGTAAGGGACAGAACTGATAATGTGATCCAAACACATAAAACCTTAATAAATGCCCGAAGTCTGGATAAATAGGAATGCAATAAGTATTTTTTAAATCTAGTGTCACCAGGAAATTTAAACACGGAAGAAGTGGCAACAGATTTTGAAGTGACAGCATTTTGAACTTGAGCACCACCACAAACAGATTTAGGAAAGAAAGATCTAAAACTGGATTCCAAGCATCATCTTTCTTCAGAACTAAAAAGATCCTTGAATAAAAACCTTTCCCAGCATGGGAAGAAGGAGTTAAGTTATATCATTCTCTGGGACAGTATGTGTTGAAGGACATGGGGAAATAGATAGCTAGAGGAGTCAGGTCTAGGGATTGAGGAATTATCCCCTGGAAAGGAGGGATTTCTTCCTATTGCCATTAGGAACCTTGATGAAAGATCTTCAGAACACATTTGTCTGAAACTATCTGCTGCCCAAGAGAAAAGTTGAGAGTCAAGCTTTCTGGAAGGGAAAAGGGAATGCCAGGCTGAGGAGTGGGAACACAGTCCCTTAAATAGTCATTCTGTCTTGCTGGAATGTCCGTAGTTTTCTTTGGGGGGGCTGAATTATTTTTGGAAATCCCCTGTCATGTCTTCTTAAACATCTATTTATCCACATTTTGGTGAGACTACTTTGGTTTTTGTTGAAACTGGATGAAGGGTTAGAGAATCCCTTAGAAAATTTAGAAAAGGAGGGTTAAAAAATCTTAAGAGATTCCCTAAATCAACTTACCCCTTTCATCCCATTTTTTTATAAATTCTGTAGCAGAGGAACCAAAAACTAAATGTCTATCCAAAGGAGAATTTAAAATCTCATTTTCACATCATCTGGGAGATTATGAGAATGCAGCCAGGTAAACTTCCTCAACCCAGTATCAGTGGTCATAGCCCTGGAAGAAGTATCGACTGAGTCTTACACCCATTGTAAACAATGAGTTGTGACCTGTGAAATGGAAGAAACTGAATTACTTAAAGCAAATTTTTCCTCACAAGAAGAAACTGAAGCCAAAACATTCCTTGTACTTTCAGAATTAAGTCAGAATAAACTTTAACATATGAGCCTGACAATTCAAAAGTCTGAAAATCAGTCAAAGTTGCAGAAGCATACACGTCTTCCCATCCTTGCTTAGCAGCAGCATGATTAACTAAAGTTATAGCTGTTGGGTTAGGTTCGGGATGAGTACATAACAACTTAAAAGACTGAGGAAGTTTATACATTTATCTGCCTTTTTAGAGACTACAAGATGGCTATCAGGAAAACTGCAGTGACGCAATTATCCTCTGCAGCTGACAGAAGTGGAGGAATGGGTGCAGGTTCTGGAAATTCCTTCTGGAGCAGCTCATATTTTCTGAGGGACAAAAAAAAAAATCGCTTCTCCCACTGAAAACACTGGCACCTTTTGGAAATAGTCTCAGGCAAATATAAAACCCCCAGAAAGGAGAAAGTATCAGTGAATGATAGAGGGGGCAATTGGAATTCCTGTTTGGAATATAGGAAAACTTATTGGCAAATTATTTTGAATGCCACTCAGAGTCCAGGAATAAACAATTGTATATCTATACTCAGTTTGATATCTTTATTTATTTAAACTATCACAACTGTTTTTCACCAGTTCAGTAAGTATTTTTATTCTTAGTTTTATTTTGAAATCATTAAAATATATTGTTTCTATTACAAATTCTTACACTTTGGTTTTAAAACAACAAAAGATATTTTGACATCTACTGACAGTAGAGAAAAGGGAGTGCTTTATGTCTTAACTGAGATTTTAACAAATGCACAATGTTGATTGGTACTCTTGTTGTATAAAATGGAAATTGTTTTACAACTGTATTATCTGATGAAGTTCCACTGCTACTATTAAAGGAACAAAAGCTCTTATCCAGTACTCAGTGCCTATAGTGTTTTCCTTATAGTGAATTTTCTTTTACTGTGTCAATCCAAGGTTCAGACTGAAAAAAAAAAAAAAAAAGACAAAATAGTCCCCCTTATACACATCAATGAACAATCACAACACATAACATGCACATTAACTAAGCTAGGGAGTCAGGTGCAATCTTGTTCACTCATATAAGTTAATGGTACTCATACACTAATTACTTGGATTTTGTTTAAAGGGATGTACTTAGCTTCCACTGAACATCTTAACATCTCTGTGTGTGACTTGCCATTATGTATCTCTCTATACTGCAATGTTTGTACATTTTTATTGTGTACTGGCTTTTCTCCCTGGGTGTCTACTCTTAATGGATGATGTCACTTGGGACATGACACCCAATCCCTCATTCTCTCATTCAACAGTCAGGCACATTTGTCTTTCTCCCATTTTTCCGCTGTACTAATATGTGACAGGTCTTCCACATTGTAAATATTGTATGCAGTTAATTTCTGTATGCCCTTACCTTATTTCTGCTAGCTTTTCACTTTGTGGTCTAGGCCCATCAAGAATTAACTCTATTCTTCTTCTTCTTCCCTTCTTACTCTAATCATCCCTTCCTACTGTCCTCTGTATTGTGTGCGTTTTCATTGTTACTGTTATTGATTCACTGCTGTCTTCACGCAACACTTTGTTTGCATTCATCATACTTCTTGTTAACTTGCTCTTCCACAGTCATTTAGGTTTGAACGGGCTGAGACTGTAATAGGTCCACTTGGATCAGTGCTCTACCCAGGTTACCAAGTTTAATGAATGAATCAAAGATGGTTAATGCTAAACATACCATTGTGTCCAATAACATGACTAATCCATGTATTCCATTGATACTGTTTATTGGTGTCACTGTTTGGCAGATCTTGTCAGACCGTAGCTGACTCATCTATCACCTGGTGCCTGTCCACAATAAAATGCCTCTACTCTCAGCCCTTCAAGAACAGCAGAAAAGGACTTATCAGCTTGCCACAGTTAACACACACAAAGCACTGAAGTGCCTTTCTCTACCAGCATTCAGAACTGCCAATACAAAAGCAATGCAAAAAAGAATTTAAGAACTGCATTTTCCAATTGTGTTCCCTAATGTCTTACTCCCAGGAGGTTGCCTCTTCACCCCACCTTTGCTTCCATGCTGGGTCACGTACTGTGATACATAATCTGTGAAATACATGGCTTTAAATGCTAGCAAGATAAAATACTACTGTCCACTATGTGCTGGTATGTGAGTTGATGATATGTAAGGCACTGAGTACCTTTTGTGGTGCTGCACTTGACCAAGATGTACCATTTCACAGACAAAGACTTCAACAGTGGCCACTAACACTTTTTTCCTTGTAGCTGAAGGTAATCCTAGTGTCTCCAACTGTCTGTATTCTATAAAACATGAGCCTTCAGAATACATCTGTGCTGTGGTACAGTGCACCTGCTTTATGTTTCTGAATCACTCTGACAAGCTTAACGTTGTCATGTGCACAATCCATGTGCCTCATTTGCATGGTGTCCCTCATTTCCATATCACAGATTTATAGACAATTACTAAGCTATAAGTCTACAGATTATCACAAGTCCATAATCAAATGAAATGGACATCTGTGAAGCAAACAAGGATAAAAACCACCAATGGAAACTACCAATCCAAAGAACTGGATTAAACAGTAGTTATATTTATGAATTCATCTGTTGGCCTGTCTCTTCTTTGGGTTGGGCAGCTTCTATTACAAGGTTAGTCAATAAACAGGGTTTAGAATCAAATCCTGTAGTTTGTATATGTGACTATAACCATTAAGCCAACTCCACCCATATCATTATGCATTTATTTTGCAAATACGGCATTCTATGCTACTTTTTCCCCTTGTGTGGCCTCACTGTCCGTCTCTGAATTGCCCACACCCTGCAAATTGTTACCTGTGATAGTCTGCAATGTGCAGTACACTAATTATTTATGAATCCTGGCTTAAGTCTTCCTCTGCTGAAGAAGCTAAGCTCTCTCTCCTAAGTGCTGTGAGCAATTGTCATTACTTTTATTGCGGTGGTTGTTGTTGTTAACAATGAAGCAACAGCCATAAATAAGTCAATTCTTTTAGATGCTACTAAAGTGAAAACCTATAGCTCAATGATAAATCTGTTTAATCTACAAGACGTCACCCAGGCAATGAGACATCAGAAGAACTGGCTAACTTTCTACAGGAAAGAAGTATTAATTCAGTCAGGTAGATTAGCACAGCATAGGCTCACAAAAGGAAAGCTAATCACTCTTTTATCGAGCATGTGTTAAGAGTTGAGGATGTTAACAAGGACTACAGTTATGAAGAAACTTTGTCAGAAATGTTTCATAATGGACTGATTTGTGGAGTAAATAAAATCAGCATTAAGAGAAGAATTTAATTTCTGAAGAAGCATTTGAAATGACTCACTCATGAGAATCAGCTCAGAGATATATAATGGGTTTACAAACATATATGAGAGAAGCTTCTAACAGAAAGAGAGAAGCTTTAACCTTATATAGCACTACAAAATGTACACATAAACAATCTGTAAAGGGAGTAAAATAAGGTTAAAACATGCTACTAATGTGTAAATTTGCAACAGCATGAGTTAAAATGAAGCATGCTACAACTACAGGCTGACTGATCCCCTGAGAATGTTTACAAAATGTAAACTTCAACACAGCACGCTATGCTTAAAGGGAGCCTAAATTAAAGTCAGATCCAAATGTCTGGAAGTAAACAGCCGCATCAAGAACTCGTGTTTTATTCCATATACAGAGAACTGAAGAGGTGAAGAGAGATGCCAAGGTTTTAGAACTTCCACATTTAGGAAAAGGAATCTCATCTTCTCTCTTCTAGTTTTCAGGACTCTTACCCTCATTCATGATTTGTTGAAAAGTTTTTCAAGCAGTGATATTACCAGTTATTCCTTCAATCCATTAAACATTATAGCATGGTTCCATTCAGCTCCTATTGCCTTGATCCTCTTAGCTTTTAAATGCCTTCCACTATTACTTCTTCCGAGACAGAAAAAAAACAGAGGTCAGTTTCCTCTTCCTGACCTTCTACTGACTGAATATGAGAAACCTTACTTCTTCTACTCTGTAGTTATCCAAGAGAAGTATTCATCCAGTACCACTGCTTCTTTAGCATCTTTTTCTACCTGTTCATTTTTCTTATGTTTCCTAATCCCTCCTTTAGTAGTTTTCTGCGTCCTTAGACATCAAAACATTTTATTTTCTTTCCTGACTGGGTTTTTGATATCTGATGCCAGTTCCTGAATATTTTTGTCTTTCTTCTGCATTTCTTTATATTTTTTCATTTCATATACCTATCCTAAAGCTTTGGTGTCATCTCATTTGTGAATCACAATATTTTTTCCCCTCCTTTTGTGTTTCGTCTTGATATACGTATATGTATATATATATATATATATATATATATATATATATATATATATATATACATACATACATACATAGGTTTATATTTAAAACTTGGAAACTGCACCGGTCGACCGGCGTGTGTTTGAATGGCAGTTTTCAAGTTGGCAGAATGTCGAACCAAAATGTATCGACTACACTACAGCGAATTGGTAGTGTAGTTCAATTATCTGGTTTCGACATTGTTAGGAGATTGCGGTTCAGTGGGGAACAAGGAGTTAGCCCATTTCCTCACTGTAGTATAGCAGGAGGTGACTGATGTCACCTCCTGCTATGTCGAATACATCGAACTATGGATGTCGATGTATTCATTTTCGCCTTGGTTGCGGTTTCAAAATTCTGAATTCAGCATTTTGGGTAGACATTCTGAATGGTCAACTGAAGCAGATTCTGAATTTCAATAGTAAATCACTCACACACACACACACACACACACACACACACACACACACACACACACATATATATATATATATATATATATATATATATATATATATATATATATATAGTTACCCTACATTACCTTTATTTATGATTGTTAGAGATTTTTACACTTATACTACCTTCATTCAATATTGTTAAAACTTTTGACACAACCTTCACTTCTCTATTACATTTGTCAAATCTTGCTGCCCTGAAGTCCACCCACATTTTTTATGGCATGGTTCTCTAGTCAAATGGACTGTGAACCACACTGGTTTTCACATAGTCTTCAGTTTTAACAGAATGTAGCAGACCTTCAAAAACAAAGATTTACATTTACATACCATTTAACACTACTGTGTCAGAGACGTAATAATAAACATTTTCACAAGGGCAGTATGACTCCCAGTAACTTTGTCACCAAAAGACATTTCATTTACTTGTTTACTTACTTAGAAACATTTTTTTTATTAAATTCTGTTTTTGCACATTGTTTTAATGACATACAACAGAAAGCACTTTGCAAGACCTCGATTCCTTAAGGAAGAGGGTTCAGAGCCAATTAACATTTGTTACCTATTAAATGTTGAATCCACATCAACAAGCAAATGATTTCGTAATATGTGCTTTTTTTTTTTTAGACACCTTCTAAAGCAAAACAGGCTAAAGTTACAACTTAAATTCAAGCTTTTTGTTTTCCTTGCTACTCAAATCATAAAGTCGGACCTAAAGAATAAAATAGTTCTTTGCTGGATTTAATGCTAGCATATTTTAACTTCATATGCGTCATGCAGGGTGTGCTGTAGTGATTTTAAGAAGCTTATGAAATGGGCCAGACATTTTAGCACAACTGCACTCCACACATGCACACACTACAATGGACAACATTCATGTTTCTTTGTGTATTATAAAAGGATTTTATTTTTACTTCAGTCATTCCCTTCAAGGACTTTTCTGTGACATAAACACAAAGACAATGACACTTATTACCACACAGATGCATGGTACAAATACTCCAAAGCTATATGTTACGCAGCTTAAATACAATGGCTATTTTACACCGTATAAATCAAGCAGCTGTGATACATTCAAGTACAAAGTACTAAACTACAAGCAAGAGAATCTGTATTGCATCCATGCGCAAGAAATAAAGAAGTCTATTACAATAACAGCTTAGTCACATGACAAGGACAGTTAATACCAACCACATGCATGGTACAGACAGATACTTCATATGCTACACAGCTCAAGTATAATGGCTGTCTTACACTGTACAAGTCAAGTAGCTGTGATACATTCAAGTACAAACTACTAAAGTACAAACAAGAGAATCTGTATTACATCCATGCACAAGAAATAAAGCAGTCTATTATAATAATAATATCATATTTACATGATGAGCTCCAAAAGAACACAGGCAAAAAATAATGCAGACACTTATTCCAAGCTCAGATGACAGATGAGGGTACAGCTCTGCTAACCATTGTCTTATTTTTACTGTTAAGGCATGGATGTCTTGTTGTGGATGGTGAGACTAAAAGCCTAAAGCAAAAACATTAACTACAGCTACAGGGTCCTACAGTGATCAACAGTGGAAGGGTGTGTGCATTACATTATGAAGTTACCCAAGCCTATCACACTATCTGGGATGTTACATTAATTTCTCAAAGGGAGTATAACCAGTCTATTATGTTTAGGAAGACTGTCTATCTTGTAGTGGGGGTGTCTAAATAATTACAAAGTATATTACTAGAAAAAGCACTCAAGTCCTGGTTGTTATCTGGAAATGTTCCTATATAATTAGGTGGGGAGAGTGGTACAGAGACAGAGGAACATTCTTACACAGAACTTTAAGCATTTACTAAGAGAAAGGGATAAAAATGCTGTCTGAGACAGAATGACATTAGCATCTCAAAGGTGAAGACTGAAAAAGTGAAAAGAAGAGGAGGAACACACTGGACACAGAAGGCACCTAAATGGCTCAGGTCAGGATATACATGGCATGGAGATATCCCACCATCTGCCTGCCATATTTCTGCATTGTTTGCATTTTAGGTTAGGACAGCTCAGTGAATTTTATAAGTTCGAATGTAGCTCTATATAAGGGCCATGCCTCTTTTGCACAGATGCATCTCAGTACCCCACAACATACTACTAAATGAAGTGCTGTGGGCACCAGTGAACAACATTGTACGCCTATGTCTTGAGTAGGGAGATCAAAATGTAACCACTGCTTTTTTTTGTCAGAAACACGGTTTCAGATGATTACAGTATGATAATATAAATAAACTGTACAGAAAGGCTCACTTTATTTCTCCCCTTCATTTAAGCAGAAAATTTTAACTGAAATTATCTTTGGGTAGGCTTTCAATTGGCCCCTCCACACATGCACTCAGTCACTCCCACACATCATTGAGAATGTATGATATTTCGACAATGTTCCAGAATGTCAAAGTATAAATGATCTAACCCTTATGATTGATTAGGAGTACTTTGAAAACTAGAAATTGGAAAAATATCTGTTTTGACGGGAGGGGGGCTAAGCACCTTGGGTTACATAGCAGTGATCACATAGGTTTTGTGACGATTTTGGAAAAGCCAGTAAAGCTGTTCAAAGATCAGCGAATGGAACTTTATAGCTTTTTTTCTGAGCCAGATCACAGAACAGTGAGGATTGGGAAATTTGTCATTTTTCTACTGTAATCTTAAAGTTAGAATATAAATTTGATAGGGAGTGTGGGGGTGCATGTATTTTACTAATTTATTTATATATACTTGTTTAGCAGATAATGCTCTCATCAAATTGACCAGTTTCAGGCTCAGCCAAGGTGTACATACATACATACATACATGTATACATACATACATACACGCACACACACACACACACACACACACACACACACACACACACACACACACACACACACACACACATCCATTATGGATTTTAAAGTTGTCTTCTAGTATGAATAGTAAATGAAATGAACAGAAACATTTTTTTTCTATAAGGTGTACACATAATAACAACACAAAGGCATATTAAAATAACAGTACATCATAAAATGTTTTCTATAATCTTTTTAACCTGTTTAAATTCATATTTGTCCTTGTTAAACTTAACATTCACTCCTTCACCATCTACCCCCACCATTTCATCGCTACCTTTCCTTAAAGATCCCACCAACCTTCCTACTTCAACTCCCAACTCTCTATACACTACATACTAACACATATATACCCTTCCTCCTATCTACTGCACTTCACTCAAACCTTCCCATCTCTTCTAATATTACTCCTATAAAGTATTAATCAATTTCCCCTCAAATCCCTACCAGACACTCTATTTTTTTACTACTTCTTTGTGTAATACATACTTGTAAGATCTTCTTCTTCTTCTTTTGGCTTTTCCCGGTTAGGGGTTGCCACAGTGGATCATCTGTCCGCTCATGATTGGCAGTGGAGTTTTACGGTGTCGAGTTGCCAGCCCGGTGCCCAACCTTCCACGGAAGGCACACACACACCCACACTCACTCACACCTAGGGCCAATTTAGAGTGTCCAATTCACCTACAGCATGTCTTTGGAATGTGGGAGGAAACCAGAGCACATGGAGGAATCCCATGCGACCACAGGGAGGACATGCAGACTCTGCACAGAAGGCACTCTAGCCGAGGATTGAACCAGAGAACCTCTTGCTGTGAGGTGACAATGCTAACTGCTGCACCACTGTGGCCGCCCATAATATATACTTGTAAGATACATCCCCTATAAACTGATGGAATTAAATATTGTATTCTCTAACCTATCTGAATAAATCTTGAAACAATGTTAGGATCCTTTGCTTGTATCTAATGTATTGCATCATTATACTTTATTATCTATTAATGGCTGTACTGGAGCTTTTCTTCCCGGGCCTCCACTGAAAATGGGTCCCTGACCCAGTCGGACTTTCCCGGTTACCAAATGTCAATAAATAAATAATAATGATAAATTTGGGAATTGCACTGCAGCCCTGTAATTACATAAAATCAATTATTAACACGTAAGTGTAAAAATCACTCTGGATGACTGCCTTGCATGTAGCGGTTGAGTATGTGTGGCTGCTGAACAAGAGAACGATTAGATGCCAGCTAGCACACATTTAACCCGTGGAATGTCCCAGTGCTTCTTACCAAAAGAGGAGAGGTGTTGTACCTTTGGGAGCCTAAGTGGTCAACAGCTTGTTTATGTGCACTGAGCCCACATAAAGTATAGTTTTGGTGGTTAAAAATTGTACATCCTGATAAGTTTACCTCATCTTATAGGTAGCTGGATTACACTTCACAGTACAGAAATGCCACGGGATAACAGGGCACTGGGTTGCACATCATGTAAAGGAGGAGCACATTATCCCCAGAAAGCTCTAGAAATAACATTAATAACTGCAGAGAATACTTCACTATAAAAATGTCTGCAGAAGTATTTACAAGGTCACTTCTGAAAAAGACATATCTGAAGTAGAAATAGATGGTTATAACCATAGATAACATCATTATATAGAAGTTTCAGAAACAAAGCTGAAATATACTAAATATATATATTATTCATCAATTTCTTGATCAGATAAGCCAAACACGTTACCTAATCCTCTATGGTCATATAGCAAAGAGTTACTGTGATATTACGTGACTTATTAGGGTTAGGAGAGTGTGACAATGACATTCAAAGGTCAGTTTCTAGCTTTGCACACCAATGCCCTAACCATTAGATAGCACTACCTTCTACCAAGAATGGCAACTGTCATTTTAAAGTTCCAAGACTGTCTAAAAATTGAATGATAAAAATGGCTAGAAATTTTTATTGCCTTTTGACTGACTTTCAGAATTGCAAACGTCACGTAGTGCAAAACAGTAAATACATCAAGGTGTCTATTAATTCTCATGTTGCAAAGTCAAGTAGCAGCATACATCACAAACACCTTAAATATATTTATGGTAGTCATGCCATAGAACACCTACATGTGTGGCATTTCCAACAATTACAGCAAATGTACACCTTTAAGTTAAGCTGCCACACTCCACCCACCTGATTAAAATAAAGATTTTCCTTTAGTTTTCTCAGTTATTTGTTTTGCCTGTGAAAAAAAACACAGAATGAATAAACAATCCACTCTTCTCTAGTTTATCTCCCTGAATCATGCCCTAATTTAAAATGCTTCTGTTGGCTTGCACATTCATGCTTGAGTGAAACATTCTGGTTCAAGGGTTTGAATTATGCTAATTAGACAAAACTTAAATAAAAAATTATGAAGTGATATGAATGCCAATACAGAGTTAGAAGATTCAGTTACGAGCCAATAAATCCTTTGAAGCAACAATCAGTCAATCATTGGAGACCTTGATACCAACTAACATCACAGGTTTATTCCTTTGGATTACTCCGCTGAAAAGAGATCATCAGCAACTACACAAACATACATCAATAAAGCTGTCATGCAGGGTAATAAACTCCGCTACACTGTTTCAAGTTACAGATGTAGTGCTCCTTAAGCACATATCAGCACACTTTGTAGTCAAGCAACACAATTCATTTTAGTACTTGAGACTTCAGCAAGGAAAGGAAATTACCCAATACAAAAATAAATAAATAAATAAATAAACAGATATACTCAAACTTAAAATAGGCAAACACAACAATGGGGAATTTGTGTATTTGCATAACTGATTAGTTTGTCCATTTAAATATATATTAGGGTGAAGTACAACCACCAGTGCAGCCTTATAACTAGGATGTGTCCCATTTTGCTATTCTATTAAACCTGCAGAGCTATGTTATGTAGCCTAATAAGCAAGTGAATGTCGTGGACAGAACTATGTAATGTTCTCCACTGCAAATCAAATATGAGTGACTGTTACCAACAATTTCCCTTATTTCACTACAGAGCAATAACATCTGAGAAAACAAATGCTATAGGTTCTGAATTTACCTTGGCTGTTTCAATCCAGATTAGCAGTAACCTCCCTTCTAACGAAACACATTGACTGTCATGCCTAACTTCATTCTATTCCATTTTGTGTCAGGATACACAACACTCAATCACTTGCTTATAAAATGGAGGGCTAGAGTACCCCCTCAGCATTCTTTGAAAATATGTGCCTGAGAAATAGTCAATATTATATTTATAAGGTATTTTTAGTGATATTTAATTTATTAAAATATTAAAGCTGTGTTGACACATTTAAGTTAAGAAAACACATGTTACAGTTTGCTATTTTATAAAATGAGCTACATTCATTCAAGTGTTAATATGAAATACAGCTTTTTCTTATATTAGTGTCTTTCATGTGTAGCTAAAGGCACATGGATTCTTTCAGTAAGTAAAAAATTCAGTGGACATTTTCTTTACAGCAGAATATTTCTGGAGTATAAACAGTTCTACTTTTATTTACTATCACAGAATTTTACACATTATCTTATATTCCACAAATGTATTTAAACAACCAAACTGTGAAATGAGAGGCAGTGACACAAAGCGGTCATTAGAGTCCACAGTAGCAGGGACAAAATGCATTCATTTGTTGAGTACACTGGGTAAGTATGTGCTGCCCCATTAAACAAATACACTAAGCTTGTGTATTGTACCTATCTTGCAATACACCAAGAATTCATGAAGTTGGCAATCCATATGGCTGAAACGGTTATGTGCAAACACTACTAGCCAATATAGTTGACCGAGTCTTATTCAGAAAAGGTACTTAGTAAGTGTAATTTTGTTTCTACAACTTGGTACAACACAGAACACCTTTCCACTCAAAGATACAAAGCAGGTAAAACTCCAGAATGAAACTCTACATGCTTACAGCAGTTGCTTTTCTTTAGAGCCATCAGTTAAACTAGTATAATTCCAAGATAACCTTGCTTAAAACTGAAAAAGCTTCCAACAATGGAAAGGTGAAAAACATTTCCATAAAGTGTTCATTTTATTTATTTTATTTTATTTTACATTTGTTGACCGGGAGTGTCTGGCTGAGCTATTGCACTTTTTCAGTGGAGGCCCTGGGAGAAAAGCTCCAAAGATATACAATGCAACAAAAATAGCAATACAGACACACTTCAATAAAAATAGCAATAGAGAATTTTGGTAGTTAAAATATGTAAGCTACATACATGTATACTGTTGATAGATAAACCAGTACTATAAACAAAAAGGAGAATGTTAAAAAAGTAGAATAAAGTTGTATGTTTTGGTTTAAAAAGAGAGTTCAGAAAATATAAGGCTTTGCATGCAGAGTAGCAGAAACTTCAAAGGCTACATAAGAATTTCAGGGAGCAGAATATAGAAGAAGCTTTGGAGGTTGCATAGGAAGCATAGGATGAAGTAGTTAATAGTAAGTGTTTGTAAGTTAGATTGACTGTACTATAAAGGTAGGTAATAATCAGGAAGGGTGAGTACAATGGCAGGACCAGTGTTTTTTAAAGTGGTCTTTGGTTGCTAGCTTAAATTGTTTGGGGTGAGTCAGGGACCTTATTTCTAGTGGGAGTTTGTTCCATGTAATAGAGGGATGATAACTATATAAGTTCCACCCTGTGTTGGATTTGGGCTTATGGATTTTTAGTAGGTCTTGGGTTAAGCTTTGGAGAAGTCTGGTAGGGGAGTAGCGAGAGATGAGAGAAGACAGGCTTGGACAGAAATCAGGCTGATATAGGATAGAGTGTATGATTTGGAGTTGAGACTGTAGGAACAGGTGAGGTAGTTCGGGCCAGTTCAGGTATTTTAGGGAGAGACAGTGGTGAGATTTATATGTTTGTTGAGCTGCAAATCTAACTATTTTGTGGTAGGTTGATTCTAATTTGGTTAGTATGGAGGAGTTCAGATTTGTGAGTATTTGGGAACAATAGGTTAAGCACGGTAGAAGGTAGGCATGTGTTGTATCTCTTGAGCCTATAACTATGGAGTCAACTGTCATGTGTGGTGTCAGCAAGTTTTTGAAAGATGACCAAGGCCAAAGCCAGCCATTTCTGGTAAGAAGAATGGGATCTGAAATTCAACCAACATTCTTAATTCTTTTACTGACAATAATCTGAAGTCTTACCATTTGCTCACTACCACAGTTCCCTCTTGGTTCTCAAGATATACTGCGGATGTCACAACTAACAGACTCATAGATTGCAACTAGTCTAATGACCTGAGAGGGCTTTCTAAGACTAGCCAAGTTTTCCCAAAAGAACAATGATGTCCTGTATCCAAAAAGGACACTGACAGCCAGGCATTTATAAGCTACTTCTGTCCATAAGGGACATGGATGCCAGGCCCAGTGTTTCTTATTCCCAATCCACTGGTCTAGGTTGAACTTGTAACAGATGAACTCAGCTTCATTTCTGATTCTAAAGACAACCACAAAGCATTCTATAGTTATGTCAAAAATCTCAATGGCAACACTCAGATCTGATCAGAGTTACAGCACAATGACACTAAATATAGAGAACCAACTGATATTGCCAACATCCTGGCAGATAGGTTCAGTGCTAACTTTACCCCCCTCTCACCCCCTAAAGGGCCCATCTTTATACCAGAAGAATGCAAAGTTCCTGTAATCACGGCTGCACAGGTAAAAACTTCACTTTCCAAAGCCAAGAACACAGCATCCATGGGACCTGACAACATCCCAGGCTGCCTTCTACATGAACTACAGAATGAACTGGCACCCCACCTAAGTACCATGTTCAATCATAGCCTCACCTCAGGCTTTGTGCCCATTGAATGGTGCACCGTGACAGTTATCCCACTCCACAAAGGAGGGGCCACAACAGACCCCGGGAACTACCGCCCCATTAGCCTGATGAGCCTCGTCTGCAAGGCCATGGAACATATCATCATGGAACTCATAAAAAAAGACATTGGAGATCTCCAAACCCTGGACCCCACACAGTTTGGGTTTGTAAAAGGCAGATCATGTCTCCTAAACCTGATAGACTTCTTTGAAGTAGTCACCAAAGCCATAGATGAGGGTAAGGTGGTTCACACAGCCTATCTAGATCTCGCCAAGGCATTCAACACCACCGTCCACTATGGAATTATAGATAAACTCACTAAACTAGGTATAAATCCCTATGTCACAAGATGGGTTGCCAACTGGCTTACTGAAAGAACTCACACTGTGAAAGTAGCAGACTCCAAATCAGACTTCAGACCAGTGACAAGTGGAGTACCACAGGGTTCAGTCCTGGGTCCTCTCCTGTTTGGTATCTACTTCTCTGAAGTACAGGCTAACACAGAAGGTCTTTGGCTAACTAAATTTGCAGATGACTGCAAACTAGGAGCCATAATTGAAACTCCTAACGATGTGGACATCCTACAAAAGGGCCTCACTGAGACAGATGCCTGGTGTCAAAGACATGGTCTCAAGCTCAATGCCAAAAAGTGCAATGTCATCCCCTTTGGTAAAAATTCTGTTCCCATGAACTACCACATAGGCGGTACTCTACTTAACACCGAAAGTGTGATAAGAGACCTTGGGACACAGGTGGACAGTAGTCTCTCCTTTGATAATCACATTGCCAAAGTGGTCTGGAAATCCTTCTACGTGGCACACCTCATCACAAAAGGTTTCTCATCCAGAAAAAAAGAGGTCATTGTTCCCCTCTACTCATCACTCATTAGACCCATTATAGAGTACAACGCCCCTTTTGGTATGTACCTCACAAGACATCTACTACAACTGGAAAGGCTGCAAAAATACCTCACAAAGAGGATTACTGGCCTCAAACAGATGCTTTACGCAAACCGTCTCAAAAAACTCCAGCTTTACTCAGTCGCATATCGCCTACTCAGAGGCGATCTCTGCCTAACATACAAAGCTATGTCAAACCCAGAGCTGTTGGACATGCTCCACTTAAAGAAATCCCAATCCCTCCAAGCTACATGCTCTAGGG
Organism: Protopterus annectens; assembly: GCF_019279795.1. Taxonomy (NCBI): domain Eukaryota; kingdom Metazoa; phylum Chordata; order Ceratodontiformes; family Protopteridae; genus Protopterus; species Protopterus annectens. The sequence continues at coordinate 102,866,292 of NC_056732.1, forward strand.
ACCTAAACCTTGTCACCATAATAAACAGAACATGCTGGAGGGATAGATTCCAGTCCCAGAGACTTCCCATACTCTGGAACAGACTACCTATCTATGCCAAATAGAGCTCTTCATTAGCATTCTGATTGGATGGGTGATAGGAAATTCACCCCGGGGATCACTTCTATGGTTCTGCTTGACAGGGGCACAGGAAAATAATTTTCTTGGGTGGCGAAAGCCAGGGTACATTTTTGGCTAGGCTTGTATAGGCCCTAGGGCCAATAGTCTAGTACCTACCTATGAACCTATTTGATTGGGAAGCCTGTTCCATAGGAGGGGCACTCTCTGGGACACATATCTGTCTCTCCAGTACCTTCTGTTTCAGTCACAGACAAAATTCTGCTCCCTAGACTTTGTATTCCTTGTACGCTGTGATTTACAAATATGTAGGAGATTTATAAATGTGGGGATTGTGGATGCCTTGTAAGCCAGGCATGGATCACTCCTCAGCAATCTATTGGAGACTGAGTAGAGGGAAAAGGCTTTAAGGCACTCTGCATAAAGTGGGTTTGTTAAGCCTTGTATTCTTTTTGCAAGGAACCTCTGAGGTCCCTGTAGTTGCTGCATATGCCTGGTTAAACATAGCAAACATGGCATTGTACTCTATGACTAGTCTGATAAGGGCAGATTACAGTGGGATAATGGCCTTGAGTATTGCATTTGTAAAATCCACATAAACAAAGACAAACTAGATCTCCTTGGCGTACAGAAGGGATAAGCAAAACTGTTAAAAGAGATAATTTGTCACTTTTCTTTAATTTTTCCCTGTAACCTTTCAGTGCTACAGTTGTTGTTAACTGCATCTTGTTATATGAGGTATTTGCCAATATGACCATACAAAAATAGTCTGAATATGAAGAAAACCTTTAGAACTCCGATAAAATATAAGATACTTCCGTAAAATAATTGCATGCAGTTTTGCATTAGAATAATGAAAATAGTGGTACCACAGTGCTACTTTTCTATCATTGCATAGCTTCAGCTTTGTGTACACGTTTTAACAGTGTCCCACATACTTGACAAAGTCAACTGAGTGAATAAGAAAGGGAAAGATTCAATCTGGTAACTAAAATCCTTAAACCTTACTTTGTGTACACTCAGCTCTTACTCTTAACTTCCCTGCCTGTAGTCTTAATATTACAATGGAGATGCGGATTTGGTAACACATTATTAACTTACAGTGTTTTTAAACAAGTGCCAAATAAAAGTTTGCAGAAACCTATTCCATGAATATTCACGATATCTGCAGGGTGCAGTACATTTGTTTTTGTTAATTTAATACTACTTTTAAAGGAAACATTTCTGCATTTAATGCTGCTGTGCACCGCATAAACTGCATGTTACAGCGATTTTAATGCCTTTAAATGCAGTTTGATTTTAACAATGCAATTCTGCTGCTGTAATGCAAGACTATCACTGAAGAAAATGAAAACCAAAGTGTATGTGTGTGTGTACGCATGCGGGTAGCTAGGGAAGGCGAAGGTGACACATGCACCAGGTGCGAAACTTTAGGGGGCATGATTGAGAGATACAGATCAGTCACTAGTAATCTGCCAATATTCAGAAATGAATGCCAACAGTGAATTTGCAGTGCGAGCTGAAGGGCTTCTTGTATGGTCTAAGATATAGCATGTGGTTTGCTTACCTGAAGTACAAGAAAACTTTTTTTTTTATTTTTCTGCACTAAATGAATGATCAGTACAGGGTGCCAGAACAGGTAGGTAAAGCTCTATGTGTGTGACACTGATTCGCTTGATACAGTGGTTCAGCTCAGACTGTAAAGTCAAGACTACTGTTGTACTTGTTATGTTACAACCTATACCCCAAAATGTGTTTTCCATAGGTTATACTGGATTTAATCCATGCTCCTTTAAGCGTTGTGAGAATATTCTGCATACCCTGCTGTATCTCACAATGAGTGTAGGACATCAATTTCTTAGCTACAATCTATTTAAATATGACCTTTTCCTTTAAAAAAATTTAAAGACAAATATGCCAGAAATCTAGCTGTATTCTCCAAGCTGTAGAAATGGCAGTGAGGTGTAATCACTTCCTTATGTTTTACTTCAATAAACTATGCATGCTGCCAATTTAACTAACATATTGGTAAAAGACATAATAACCCTGAAACATTGCTAAGATGATGTATATGAACACATTTATATGATTTCACTTTATTTTTGGTCTGTAGCAACAATACTTTTTCCCTACAGTACATTCTTTAGCAAACTACATGCTATACATGGATGCGGCCTTACCTATTCGTACCAGTTTTTTGTACTATGTAGCAGAGATATAAGAGAAAGGCACTGTACAACATATATATAATAGGTTGTACTTCTATTTGTAAAGTTTGCACATGCCAGACTGGTTAAACAAGATCCATTATGAGACACTATCATTTTTGGGATGCAGGAGTATCTTAAATCTTTGTCTCAGGTTCTCAGTGGTTGTCTGTGAACCAGCACAGTTTGTGGCATACACAGCCACCAAGTATTTATTAGAAACTCCTAGAAAACTTGAAATATTTAGGCCAAATGTAGTCTGGACAATGGCTTCTTAAGCTGTTCCCAAGAATGTAGAGGTGATTTGCTGGTAACTTGACTGTCTGACATCCATCTTGTACATTTACTTCATTTTTCCTGCCCTGATCCACTATGGGTCACCCTACATATGATCTTGCTAAACCATTAATTTTCAGCATTCCAGGTGAGGCCGATGCAACATTTGCTGTATTACAGAATGATCTTGAGCATGGGTTACATCAAAAGACCCCTCACATGTGCACACTTTACATAATCTTCTCTGACAGTTAAGGCTGGTCTTCAGAAACATTACGGAATTAATCTTGGCTCTTTCATTTTAGGCAGTTTTTCAAAACTTATTTATGTACTTGTGACAAAGTTACATATTTGGAAGATCAGCATTCAACTTGCTCAGCATACACTGATACACTGTCCATAAAAACTAACATCATTATCTGACCGTGTCTCTCTATGCCCTTCAGAATCAGAACAGTTACTTAATACGTCAGCATTAGCAAGATAATTTTTCTTGGTCTGTCAACAGTTTTATTCTCATATGCCCTCAATCGCAGGCACAGCTAAGGTGGGACAAAGGGCTGCCTTCCAGGGTGCAAGGTATTAGTGGGCATGATCAGCAGATGTTATTGGTCAGTAGTACAGCACCGGTTTTAGAAATGAATGCCAACTGTGTTTTAGCACTTTGTGTGTGGTATAAGCTAAAGCAAGCTGTTTGCTACAGTTTTAAAAGGAGAAAGAAGACTTTTTTTGGCCGTCATGTATGAAAGTGCAAGGCAATCCTTTGTTGGGGGGTCCTCCAGGGTATGGCCCAGGGTATCAAAATACCTGGCTACAGTTCTGCACACAGTGTCACTGTCCAGTGCTGAAAGCTTGGTGAAACAATTAATGGAAAGGGCTTCCTTTCACAGAACGAGGTAATCAATGGTATGTGAACTATACAGACTGTAAAAACACAATAACACAAATACCTGTGTAGTATCTGTATTCCAAAAATCACTACTGAAGTTTTCTTATGCAGCTGAGTGCATTAATGTTTAGCAGGTGACATTCTACAGGCTGTAAAGACAAAGCCGCTTTACTGTAAGGTGAAGCAACACAGGAAAGGATGTGTTTTCTTTATGATGAATAATGAACAAATACTTCAGCAGACTATATCAATGTTTATCAGTGTTTAAGACTTACAAATGCTACTTCATAGGTTCTTAGGTTAGTACTAGGCTATCGGCCCAAGGGCCTAAGTAAGCCTAGCCAACAATGTTCCCTGGCTTACGCCACCCAAGAAAGTCATTTTCCTGTGCCCCTGTCTAGTACAGCCACATAAGTGATCCCCGGGGTGTATTTCCTATTTCCCATCCACTCATCAAGATTTTTCTTGATGAGTGCCAATGAGGAACTTTGCTTGACGTAGATGGGTAGCTTATTCCAGAGCATGGGAAGTCTCTGGGACAGGAATCTATCCCTCCAGTATGTCCTTACTGTGGTGACAAGGTTTAGGTACCTAGTGCGTGTAGCTCGGAGGGATTGGGATTTCTTTAGTTGTAGCATGTCCAACAGCTCTGGGTTTAACATAGCTTTATATGTTAGGCAGAGATCACCTCGGAGTAGGCGATATGCTGCAGAGTAAACCTGGAGTTTTTTGAGACAGTCAGTGTAGGCCATCTGTTTGAGGCCAGTAATCCTCTTTGTGAGGTATGTCTGTGACATTTACAGCTGCTGCAGATGTCTTGATGTAGAGGGGAACAATGACCTCTTTTTTCCTGGATGAGAACACTTTTGTGATGAGGTGTGCCATGTAGAAGGATTTCCTGACTACTGTGGCAATATGATTATCAAAGGAGAGACTACTGTCCACCTGGGTCCCAAGGTCTCTTATCACACATTCGGCATTAAGTAGACTACTACCTATGTGGTATTTCATGGGTACAGAGTTTTTACCAAAGGGAATGACAATGCACTTTTTGGCACTGAGCTTGAGGCCATGGCTCTGACACCACGCATCTGTCTCAGTGACGCCCTTCTGTAGGATGTCCACATCATTTGGGGACTTGACTAGGGTTCCTAGTTTGCAGTCATCTGCAAACTTCTTTAGCCAAAGGCCTTCTGTGTTAGCCTGTACTTCAGAGAAGTAGATACCAAACAGGAGAGGTCCCAGGACTGAACTCTGTGGTACTCCACCTGTTACTGGTCTGAAGTCGGATTTGGAGTCTGCTACTTTTACAGTGTGGGTTCTGTCAGTGAGCCAGTTGGCAACCCATCTTGTGACATACGGATTTATACCCAGTTTAGTGAGTTTAGCTATAATTCCACAATGGGGGATTGTGTCGAAAGCCTTGGCGAGGTCAAGATAGGCTGTGTGAACCACCTTACCCTCGTCTACGGCTTTGGTGACTGCCTCAAAGAAGTCGATCAGGTTCAGGAGGCATGATCTCCCTTTCACAAACCCGAACTGGGTGAGGTCCAGAGTTTGGAGGTTACCAATGTCTTTGTTTATGAGTTCCATGATGATACGTTCTATGGCCTTACAGACCAGGCTCGTCAGGCTAATAGGGCGATAGTTCACGGGATCAGTGGTGGCTCCCCATTTGTGGAGTGGGATAACTGTTGCTGTGCACCATTCAGTGGGCACAAAGCCTGACGTGAGGCTATGATTTTACATGGTGTTTAGGTGGGGAGCCAGTTCGTTATGAAGTTCATGTAAAACGCAGCCTGGGATGTTGTCCAGTCCCATGGATGCTGTGTTTTTGGTTTTAGAGAGTGCATTTTTTACCTGCATAGTTGTGATTACAGAGACTCTGCATTCTTCCAGTATAGATATGGGCCCTTTAGGGGGGTGAGAGTGGGTTAAAGTTAGCACTGAACCTATCTGCCAGGATGTTGGCAATATCAGTTGGTTCTGTAATTTTTGTGCCATTGTGCTGCAACTTGGGTGTTCCCACTGAGATTCTTGACATAGCTATAGAATGCTTTCTGGTTGTCCCTAGAATCACTGGCAATTTTGTTTTCATAGGTAGCTTTGGAGGATCTTATAAGGGATTACTGAGGCTGACCAGGGAGCTCTTCCAGTCATGGGATTTTACTCTCTTTTGCAACAGTTTCTTCCTTTTGTTTTAGAGTTTTTTTATGGCAGGGGACCACCGAATTGGCTTCCTTTTTTTGGAGGATAGCGTCTTGGTTTTGTTTGGGATAGCACGATCCATGCACTTGTGTAAGTGCTTATAGAGTGCATTTGTGTAGGATTCAGCAGTCGTAACTGTGTTATCCATCTGCATGGGTGTCATGAAGTTCGCCACTTCTGTCTTAAGCAGCATGAAGTTGGCTTAGGAGAAATGATTTACCTCGGTTTCCTTAATGGGGGGTGGTGCAGAATGCGGATATCTAGGATGATTAGCTTATGGTCAGATCTGACCAACAAGGAGTTGACTTCAGGTGTGGAACACCGGTCACTCATGTTGGTAAGGACTAGGTCTAGGATACTGTTGCCCCTGGTGGGGGTGTGGATAAGTTGATCCAGGGCACTGGAATTTATAAATTCCAGAAAGTGTTGAGTGAAGGAGTTGGCACATGAGTAGTTTTCCCAGTTTATGGTGGGGTAGTTGAAATCCCCTATTATTAGGGTGTTTGGTTGAACTCTAATATTTTCCAGTATATCAAGAAAAGAAGAGTGGAAATCCTGGGGCATGGTGGGGGATCTGCAGCAAGCTACAATTTGGATTGCAGTTTTGCCCAGAGTTAGTTACACTTGGATAACTATGGATGCATTATGCTGAGCAACTAGCCTGGAGGTGTGGATATCCTTAATGAATATGGACACACCTCTGCCTTTGGTGTTCCGGTCTAGGTTAGATGGTCAAAAAGTATGGTATGAGTTATAGCATGGTAATGCAGGGGTACTCTCTGGAGCCTGGAACCAGGTCTCAGTCACTGCACAGATATCAATGTTCAACATTTTAAGGAGTTCCTCAAGGGAGTGCATTTTGAGATTTAGACTTTTAGCACTGAGTAGCATTACCCTCAGTTTTTGCTTACCTGCTACCGTGGTGAATTTGTCATTGAACCTTGCCTAAAAAAGGCACTATAGGGGCGGCAAGAGCCTTAGCCAGTATCCGGAATCCCAGGGGTGACAGGTGCAGGCCATCTCTGGCAAAGCATCGTGGTCTGTCGACCATGTCGTCCCAGGCAGACAGATACTGGAAACCATTAGAATGACACCAGAAGCTTAGCCAATTGCTGAAGTCAATCATTTTGTCCTTGTACTGTGGTATCATTCTGGATGATGGCAGGATGCTACTCAGGGCAAGGGTCATACCTGCCTGGGCTACAAGATCGGAGAGCTCTTCCATGTCTCTTTTCATGTAGTCCAGGGAGGTATGTCATTCCACCAACATGGACAATGACAGAGTCATATTTGTACTTGTTGTGGAGTGACCTGAGTGTGTGGGCTATGTTGTGGATCCTGGCACCAGACAGGCAGCTGACAGTAACCTTCTCCTTGTTTAGCCTGGTGAGGGGACATCAGTGTGCCTGACTATAGATTCACTTATGACTAGTGTGTTGGGTACGTTGTTTTGCCTTATGGGCTGTGGTTGAGTGGCACACTAAGTCTGTGGGCTATGTGTCATTGTGTTGTGTTGGGGGTGGAAGTTGCTTGCATTTCTGCTTTGGAGGTCTCTGTTGCTTGAGCAGATTATTATTGAGAGCCTCCGCAAATGTTTTTGTGTTTCTATGCGTGGATTTTGGTGGTGTAGGTTTACTGGGACTATGTGAAGAGTGTGGTGTGGTGCAAGTGTTTACTGTCTCCTCTTGACTGTCAAGTTCAGTCTTGGCTGGAGAGAGCTTTACCTCCAGTTTGGCTAGATAAGTGCATCTCTCACAGGTTGTAGTGTTGGGTGGTAGGAGGAGAGGGTCGTCTCTGTACATGAGGCATTGCCCCAAGATGCCCAGATTCATCAGATAGACAGGAGAGAAGACTGGGAGCTGACCCTTGGACATGCCTGAATAAAAAACTATTTTCCTGTAGACAAGTGAGGAAAGTGATTACAAGAGCCGTTTTTCTCTAAGCAAGTGAGGAAAGTAAGTACCAAAACTGTTTTTCTCTAGGTAATGAGGAAGGTTGAGTGCTGAAGTAATTTGTAGCTTATTTAGTGCATACAACAAGTGCTGAGCACGAATAAGCAAACACAAGTGCTAAAACTAAGAATCTGTATCTGAATTAGACTAATTACAGGAAAGAAACAAGGGCAAATGCAGGCTTTTAAATCAGAACATTGACAGAGATGGAAAAATTGCCCAAATGGCCAATAACTACAATTTCTGAGCCAGAAACCACTTCTAATGTGGTAGATAGGTTACCTAGTGCTTACCACTCCCAGTGATATGCTAGCAGGCTTCCCTCCAACACAGAAAGGCTTGGGGCCTCAGGAGTTTACAAGCACTCCTGGATACATCAAATCTGTATCTGGACTAGACTAGTTACAGAAAGGGGTGGGGGGCAAGCTGCTGTTTCCTCTACAACCATTGCATATCTTTGTGTAATAAATGGTGCAAATGCTTTAAGAAGGCTATAAGATTTAGTAAGAATCTGTTGAAATAATTCAGCAAAGCTAAATATGTTTTAGCTGTGTAGAAGATGCAATCTTCAGAATAGCTTTACCTTAATACTGCACATCTGCTATAAATACTCACATTCCAGTCTTTTAAGGTGCATAAATATATATGTATATATATATATATATATATATATATATATATATATATGTATATAGATATATATAGATATACACACACACACACACACATATATATATATATATATATATATACACATACATATATATATATATATATATATATATATATATATATATATATATATCCTTCAGCCTTTTCAGCATATCATCTATGTTCCGCCGATGTTCTTGTTTAATAGCTCCAGCAACTAGGAAATTTCCTAACTAAATAGCAATATGTAGCATACCTTATAACAAGCTTAACCTTGTACTAGTAAGCATAAGAGAGGGAGATAATACTTCTGGAGGCAAACAGCTGTGAACAATTCTTCAAGGAGATTTATCATTAAGTATTTCTTACACTGACAATTTTTTTCCTAGCACTCTACAAATTAAAATCACCAAAATTCACCAAGCAAGATCAGACTGTACCAAACAAAGGACTCTATTACAGATATATTTGCAAATTTATTTTATGAACACATTCTTGTTCTTTAAGCTTTCAAAAGGCGCTACATCTGCAGTAGCAGCATACCCATCCTTTCAGTTTTTTATTAATGAGTTGTCCTCAGTTATATACCAGTCAAAAATAGTGGCACAGTATGGTTGCAGCTAAATCTGCCGTCTACATTTGAGACACTATGATCTAGTTGAATCTAGTTTTACATGCCAAAACACAAACTGGTATGCAGCTGTATGATTGGCGGCAATTTTTTTTAAGTTTTACAATACGTGACAATTTAAAAATTTGGAATGATAAGTGTCACGCATGTGGTATAAGCATATCCCTTCTGCAAACACTAGTAAGAAGATTTGCTAAATATTTTAACGATTTTGCTGGAGAGTTGTGGACTGCTCTGAAAGGAAAAAATAATAATAATAGCATTACTAAACCTTAAGAGGTCTAAGATAATGTGTGGCACAATCCTACAAAATGCTATATATAATAAACGGTTTATAAATTATCACAGAAATCCTAAAATGAAAACAATATACCCCATTATTGTGTTGGCAATACCAATTCTGTAATATGGCATTCTGATAAGCATAAGAAATGTATACGTCTGATTAGTCCATAATACTTTTGAAGGTAAAATAAAACAGAAAGGCTGTATCTTTTGACTGAAACAATTAAACAGCAAAGAAAGACTGCTTTAATTATTACACACCTGGAAACTGTAATGTTCACCCACAGCACAACAACGGATCTACCAATACAAATTAAGCGAACAGTAACACATATTTGCATGTGGAATATAATCCATTGTTCAGTGCCAAGCTTTAATAACCAGCACAACAAACACAACACAGAGGGAGTAAAAAGAGGGCTGGATCACATGACAAAATATTGGTCATCACTCATAAACCCCGTTTATCCTGCATTCCTTGAAACCACACTTTTTGTTAACCCTTTGATAAGCTAGATATAAAATGTTTGAGGAGGTACAGAACAATAGAAACCACTATGAATATTGTCAGGTTATAGCCTTAAATACACGGGGACATATCATGCTCACTCTGAAGTTCCTGGACTTTGCTAACACAAATGCTTTGGACAGATTGTCTGCACCCCACTAGGGGCTCTAGTGTTCTAGACAACACGGGGATCACCGTACTTCCCCATCATACCTCTCAACCTCTTAGAGCAAGAAATCTGGGCAAAATCATAAATAATGGGGGGACAAAGGCCCAAAAACAGGGATAATTTTTAAATATTGTTCTTACAAATCTAGAAAGTTGATAGCATAGCAGGCTTTACATTAGCATGAATCTTCAAAAGAAAAAGTCTGAAACTCAAATGTCTGTAATTATTTTCTGACTTTAATCTTCAATAGCTTGCCAATGACTTGCCAGAAAGCCATAATTTTATGAAAAACTGACCAAGAATATAAGTAAAAAATAGTACAGTTTTGTACCTACCATAAATGTAGATGTCCGATAGATATGCAACTGCAGTCCTGATATATGGGTTGTCCTGCCTCAGGCAGTCCCTCAGTTGGCCAGATTCCAAAGTCTGGGTCCGGCGTCGGCTGATGTCGCCTCTTCCCCGACGTCAGAGCGGCTGGGGTATAAAAGCATCAGCCGACACCATCTTCTTCAGTGTTTCTTGCCCCAGATGCCAGGTGTCCTCCAAGGAAGGCTAAATTTAGAGAATGCATAAAATTCCAGACATGCACAATAGTAATAAACAGATACACCATAAAGGCTATCCCCAGCTAAGTTGGAAAAGGGGTAGTGGACCCAAAAGGTAAATTACGGAGGGGTAGGAGGGAGGGTAAACCTGACTGCAGTTGCATATCTATCGGACATCTACATTTATGGTAGGTACAAAACTGTACTATGTCCTTCAAGAATGCAACTGCAGTCCTGACATATGGGTTGAATACCACAGCCAAGCTGGGGGTGGTAGGATCTAAGAAAAAGATGGTGTAGCTAAAATGCCCTGCAGGACTGCCGAAGCAAAGCCTGCTCGGGATCTGGAGTATAAAGGCAGGTTGTAGTGTTTGGAAAATGTATGCATGGAGCTCCATGTAGCAGCTTCTAGAATGTCCTTTGTAGCCACCCCTCTTAGAAAGGCTGTGGAGGTGGCTACAGCTCTGGTGGAGTGTGGCCTGATATTGGCTGGCACACCTTTTCCATGGAAAGAATAACAGAATCTGATGCAGTGTCCAATCCATTTTGAAATTGTTTGTTTGGAAATTGCCTTTCCTTGCACTCCAGCAGCATAAGCTACAAATAGTTGGTCAGACTTTCTGTTGGCCTTTGTTCTGTCCAAATAGTAGCGTAATTGTCTGTGTATGTCCAAAGTGTGCAGCAGCTTTTCTCCTTTATTTTGAGGATTGGGAAAGAAAGTAGGCAGGTGAATTGCTTGATTTAGAGACACCCTGGATATCACTTTTGCCATGAATGAAGGATTGGTTCTTAAAGAAACTCTGTCCTAATGAAAAATGAGGAATGGAGGTACTGCCATGAGGGCCTGTATCTCCGAGACTCTTCTTGCTGAGGTAACTGCCAACAGGAAAACTGTTTTCCAGGAGAGAAATTGCATTTCTGAAGATGCTGCTGGCTCAAAAGGAGGAAGAGTTAATTTTTCCAAGACTAAGTTGAGGTCCCATGCAGGCACAGGTGGTTTCCTGGGAGGTTTGATATTCTTTATCCCTCTTAGAAACTGTCTTAGCAAAGGATGTGAAAACACAGGTGGATCACAGTTGTATTTTGCTGAGATTGCTGAAGCATGTATTTTTATGGAAGAATATGAAAGGCCACTATGAAGCATTTCTGCCAAGTATTCTAGTATCTGTGGCATGCTTATTACTGATACATCCTGACCCTTGTTGGCATTCCAGGTGATGAATCTCTTCCATTTGGCTGAATAAGTTTTTCTGGTGGAAGGTCGCTTCCAGTAAGATCTCTTGAACTTTTTTGGAGAGAGAGATATGGGTAGAAGTCATGGAACCCTCCAAGCTGTCAGCTGCAAAGTTTGCAGGTTGGGATGAACAGTCCTGTAATTGTGCTGAGTTAGAAGCAGGGGCCACGACTTGGTGTGAGATATGCTCCTTAGTAATGGATACCAGTGCTGCCTTGGCCAGTCTGGAGCTATCAAAATACCTTTCGGTTGCTCTGCTGTGATCTTCAGTAACACCTTGGTCATTAATGGTAGGGGTGGGAATGCATAGATTGTCAGAGAATTCCAGTTGAAGGAGAGAGCATCCATTCTCCAGGCTTGAGGATGGTGTGTCCTCGAACAGAACTTCTTCAGATGATGATTGAGGTGAGAGGCAAAGAGATCTATGTCCGGCCTTCCCCATGCATGAGTTATTTGTGAAAAAATGTCTGGATGCAGCATCCATTCGTGCGGGTCTAAAATGTTTCTGCTTAGACTGTCCGCCAGAACATTGTCCTTGCCTGGAACAAACTGGGATTGCAACTGTAAGTTCAGTTTCAGGGCCTTTTCCCAAAGAGTCATTGTTAGTCTGCAGAGGGGGTAAGAATGAGTGCCTCCCTGTTTGTTTATGTACCACATGACAGTGGTGTTGTCTGTCTTTATTAGCAGATGACCCTGCTGAAGAAATTTTCCGAAGGCCTTGATTGCATGAATCACTGCCAACATCTCTTTTTGATTTATGTGCAGATGCATTTCCCGGGGAGCCCATTGCCCTTGCATGCATCTGCCCTCCATGCCATCCATGATCTGAGGCATCTGTTGTAATGGTTTGACTTGCTTGAGGTTTGTTGAAAGACATGCCTTGTTTAATTGACTTGCTTGTGCCCACCACAAAAATTCCTTTTGAAGACATGGAATGAGTGGTATAATTTCTTCTAAGTTGCGGCTGTGTTGAGACCATAAACCTTTTAGGTACCATTGTAGTTTTCTCATGTGTAGTCTTGCCAGTGGAATCAGAAGAATGCAAGATGCCATGAAACCCAGGGCCTGCAGGATTTTCCTTGCAGTCATCTGGGTGAGCTTTGCTAGACTTTTGAAGTAATCTGGTAATTGTTCTTGTTTTTCTTCTGTGAGGAAAGCCATTTGTGAATTTGTGTCCAGTTTGGCTCCTAGAAAAAGTATTTGTTGGGATGGCAGTAGTCTTGATTTTTGAATGTTGACTGTGTATCCCAAAGCCTGTAGTAAGTGTATGACATAGTCTAAGTTCCTTATCAAGGCTTGTTTGCTGTCTGCTTGTATAAGGCAGTCGTCCAGGTAAGGGTATATTTGTATCCCCTGGAGTCTGCAATGTGCAATTACTGATGCCAGGCATTTCGTGAATACTCTGGGCGCAGTAGATAAGCCAAACAGCAATGCTGAGAATTGATAATGCTCTGACCCTGCAAGAAATCTGAGGTATCTTCTGCAACTGTGTCTGATTGGGACACGCAGGTATGCCTCCTTGAGGTCCAGAGTAACCAGCCAAGACCCCTTGCCCAGCATGGGAAGAAGTTGCTGTAATGTCAGCATTTTGAATTTTGGCACCATGAGAAAAGTGTTTAGAGCGGACAAGTCCAGTATAGGTCTCCATTGCTTTTCTTTTCTTGGAACAAGGAACAGTCTTGAGTAGAATCCCTGGCCTTGTTCCTGAGGAGGGACCTTTTCTATTGCTTTGATCTGTAACAGGTTTGAAACTTGTATGAGTGCCTCTGCCCTTTGATTTTGTGGCAGGTTTGGCATGCCTTGTCTTGTTGGTAAGGTATGGAAGCGGAACCTGTAACCTCTGTCTATTATGTCCAGAATCCATTTGTCCTTTGTTAAACAATTCTTTGAAAATAAGGATAATTTTCCGCCTAAAGGTGCTTCTCTTTGAGCCTTGGTCGGTGTCAAAGCCAAGTCATTGTGATTGTCCCTGTGGAGCAGTAGAAGTCCCTGCGCCACTTCTCTGATTAGTTGGTTGCCATTGGCGGCCCCTGTAGGAGCCTCAGTATTGCCCTCTACCTCGAAAGCCTGTTTTTCCCCTTTGAACTTGTCAGTGTCTGGAAAGGACCAATTCTTTGAAGGCCAATTCCTGCTGAACCTCGGTGGCTGAACCTGGAGGAAATCTTTGACTGTTTGTACTGATTTAGCCTTTTCCTCAATAGATTTCAACACATCCTGTGCATTAGCACCAAATAGCTTCTGTTTTTCCAGAGGTGCATCTAGGAGCTTTACTTTAACATGATCTGGCAATGCCTGTTCTTTCAATCAAGCATGTCTACGTATGACGGCCCCTGTCATAGCTGCCCTACATGAAGCTTCCAATGCATCATAACCACACTGAAGAAAATGATTGCTAACCTGCTGAGTATTATGAACCAAATCCTGCAAGGCCTTTCTATCTAAAGGCTCAGGAGAGGCTAACTTTTTCTGCAAATCATCCATCAAGAAATCCTGATACTGAAACATATGAAAAAGACAGTTAAGTGCCCTCATGGCAAGGGTGGTTTAGGTATAAACTTTTTTGGCCCATCTCTCCAAAGACCTAGATTCCCTGTCTGCGGGCAAAGGGTTTTTGGCCGTGCAGGTGGCCACTCCTTTGGGCCCCTGAGAAATAGTTTCTAGATCCACAGAGTGGGCCTTAAAGAGATGCTTATGAGTTTCAGGAACCCTGTAATATCTGTCTGGCTTGACAGGAGCAGGAGGGAGAGAATCAGGGGAAGCACTGGAGTCTGAGTACACATCATCCAATACATCTAACACTGGGGGAATAGCTAAAGGCCTGTGCTGGGGTAACTTAAGGAAAGTACGCAGCCTTTTCCTGGAGTCAGAGAAATCCTGGCCCTGCCACTGAAAATGCTCTCTCATGGAGTGGAGAATTTCCCGAAGAAATATCCTCTGGAGGAGAGGCAGAGGGAATGGATTCATCAGCATCAGAATCCTCGTAGGCCTGGAAGGATTCTTCCTGGGAATCTGAATGGTCTGAGTCCCCAGAGGCTTCATCTGAGGAAAGGGTATCTGTCTGCTCAACCCTAGGCCTTTTATCTGCAGGTGGCTGAGAACCTCTGTCTGGATGTGCCTGAGAACCTCTGATTAAAGAAATTAGATCTGCAGCTAAATTCATGATCTGTTTATCAGAAGTGGAACCCTGGGAAAAGGCTTTAGGAGGGTGAGCCTTAGCCTGGCTGGCAGCCTTAGCACATGTGTAGGCCTTGATGGACATAGAGACCGGAGGCCTAGCTGCCCCACGTGCTGGAGTAACTTTATCCACCGGTATGGTGTCAGGTAAATCCCGGGCTTCGGTTTCAGGAGGAAAATCAACAACCAGCACCGGGGTAACCTCCAGGACCAAAGAGTGCGGTAAAGCGGTGTCGTCGGTCTGCAGCGGTTGAATTACCGCCTCCGAAGAGACCGATGCACTCGCGGTAGGCTTTGGTGTGCTGAATGTCGGTCCCGGTCCTTCCGTTTTTTGGAAATATGTGTAGTCGGTTGTTCCGACGGCATGATATAGGAGAAATTTTCCCCAAAAAAGTCTTCAGCAAACTCTGCCCGGCGCCTGAGTGTGCGCTTATTGAAGCAAGCACAGGCAGCACAGGCCGAGACATCGTGGTCTGGGCCCAGGCAGGGAAGGCAGTAAGAATGGAACTCCTTATGAGGTATTTGTTTACCACAAGACAAACAGTTATTAACTTTAGCAGCTTATCTGACATCGGCTGAGGCAAGAAAATGTTCCCCAACAGGGTACTTAGCTTTTTGATGACTTCGGTAACTGAAAACACAGGAGCTGGCCGACCGGCACTTGCGAACTGCTTCTGCTTCGGGCACTGCGCGGCAAGAAAGACTGAAGAAGATGGCGTCGGCTGATGCTTTTATACCCCAGCCGCTCTGACGTCGTGGAAGAGGCGACATCAGCAGACGCCGGACCCAGACTTTGGAATCCGTCCGACCGAGGGGCTGCCTGAGGCAGGACAACCCATATGTCAGGACTGCAGTTGCATTCTTGAAGGACATCTGGACATCCTGTGAAAATCCGTACAGTTGAGAGGTATGTCAATAACCATGCGTGATGCTCTCCCTGGTTAGGTCAGACCACAAATCAGTCTCATTTGAAGTAACTACTTAAATTGACACCCTCACAGGAACAAAAATTATAAAAAAGTTACCAAAGTTAACTGCAGCCTACTAAGTGATGGTGTGAAAAGCTTCATCCCACCTGCAATTGCAGACATCAATGATCACTATGCAGAAGTGTACGCAAATGCCCTGTACAAACACTTAAGCGGCTGCAGAAACTCTGCTGTACCTGACCACATCAAAACCAGGTCTTCTTATCAAAACAAGCCACCGTGGTGGACTTCAAATCTAAACAGATTATACAAAAAGAGGAAGAAACTGTTGTCCAAAAGCAAGAGGGATACTACTCTGCAGAGGAAGAGAGTTCCCTCCTAAGCCTAAACAAGAAAAATCAGAAATTTTGTAAAGTCTTCTAAAGCAAATTACAAAACTAAAATTGCATCCCTAGCCAAGGATAATCATAAGGCATTTTTTTAACTACATCCGAAGTCTACAAAGGAATGCCCAGCTATGTGCCGAACTGGTTGTAGATGGGATCACTCGTACTAGACTGGATGATAACCCCAATCTGCTATCTGACAGATTCAGCACAAATTTCACCACCCTATCCTCACCTACAATATCCCAAAGCATACCTGACACCAGCCCTCAGCCTAGTATGTGTACAGAACAGGTCATCTCTGCACCTGCTAAGGCCCAAAACATGGTGTCAATGGGACCAAATAATATCCCAGGTTGTTTACTAAACAATCTAAAACAAACCCTATTGGACACACTTGGAGTCCTGCTTAATCATAGCTTCAGAACTAGCTATGTTCCTGCAGAATGGAGAAAGTACAGTTGTGTACACTTACTATAAATGTAGATGTTCGAGTGTATTCACTTTTGCAGTCATTACATTTGGGTTATCTGCTTAAAGGTAGACCTCAGTCGGCCTGATTATCAAAGTCTTGGGTCCTGTGTCGGTTGCTATCTCATCTTCCATGACGTCAGGTAGTCAGGGGTATAAAGCATGCAGCCAACGCCATTACATCAGTTTTTCTTGCCCCAGATGTCAGGTGACCCCATAATGGGAAGCAATTATATAAAAAGTTACACCTCCAACAAAAAACAAAAACACCAGAAAGCTTTAAGCATAGTAAACAAGAATAGAGGTATATATAGTCAAGGGGCTGGAGGGAGGGTAACCAGGACTACAATAGTGAATACACTTGAACATTTACATTTATGTTAAGTGTATACAACTGTACTATGATCTTCGCGTTTCATTGTTGCAGTCATTACATTTGGGTAGTTTCCCAAAGCTAAGGAAGGGAGGAGGCAATAAGATAGCATTAGGACCAGCTATAAGGCCCTGCAATATTGCAGTGGCAAAACCAGCTCTGGATTGTGAAAGAAATTGGCAAGTGGTAATGCTTGGTGAAGGTATGTGCAGAACTCCAGGTAGCAGCTTCTAGGATGTCCCTGGTAGGGACACCTCTAAGAAAAGCTGTAGAGGTAGGTGCAGCTCTGGTGGAATGTGGTCTTATCCCCTGTGGGGTTTGTTTTCCATGGTGCTTATAGCAGAAATGGATGCAGTGGCCTATCCACTTAGAAATGGTTTGCTTTGAAATGGCCTTCCCTTCTGCCCCTGCAGCAAATGCAACCAGCAGCTGTTCAGATTTCCTGAGAAGCTTAGTCCTGTCCAAGTAAAATCTAAGTTGTCTGTGTACATCCAAGGATTCCAGTATTCATTCCCCTTTGTTCTGTGGATTAGAAAACAAGGTTGGCAAATGAATAGACTGATTAAGGGCCACACTGGATACCACCTTGGGCATAAAGGAGGGATTGGTCCTTAGGGACACCGTGTCCGCATGAAAGATGATGAAAGGCTCCACTGCCATGAGGGCCTGTAATTCAGACACCCTTCTTGCTGTAGTGATGGCTAGAAGGAAGACTGTTTTCCAAGAAAGGAATGTCAACTCTGCATTTGAAGCTGGCTCAAAGGGAAATACAGTGAGCTTTTCCAATACAAAGTTAAGGTCCCAGGCTGGAGTAGGGGCTCTCCTGTGTGGTCTTACATTTTTGGCCCCTCTGAGGAATTGCTTCAGCAGTGGATGAGAGAAGAGGGGTGGCTCTGTATTATAATGAGCTGAAATGGCAGAGGCATGAATTTTAATGGAAGAAAAGGAAAGGCCCTTGAAAAGCATCTCAGTTAAGTATTGAAGAATGTGTGGTAAATTGGGCACTGTTGTATCCATCCCCTGAGTTTGGCTCCAGGAACAGAATCTTTTCCATTTTTCAGCATAGGATTTTCTAGTAGAAGGCCACCTTGCCTCCACAATGACATCCATCACTTGCTTACTGAGGGATGGTAACGGAGAGATCATGTAATTAGCCAGGCTGCAAGGTTCAGGGTGTGAAGCTGTGGGTGCAGAATCTGGCCCTCCTGCTGGGACAGCAGGGCAGGGGTTTGAGGAAGGTGTGATGGTTCCAGAAGTGACACACTGCACAGGAGGGGTTACCAGTGTTGGCGTGGCCAGTCTGATGCAATAAGTATTGCCCTTGGTTTGTCCTGTTTGATCTTTAGTAGCACTTTGGAGAGGAGAGGCAGAGGGGGAAGGCATAAACTGATAGGTTTTTCCAGGTAAAGTACAGGGCATCCACTTTCCAAGCTTGTCTGTGGGGAGTCCTTGTGCAAAATTTGTCCAATTGGTAGTTCTGAGGGGAGGCAAACAGGTCTATCTCTGGGATCCCCCATTTGTTTCTCAAAATGTTGAATATCTTTGGTTCCAGTTTCCACTCGTGTGGGTCCATGAGGTTTCTGCTTAGGTCATCTGCCAGTGTATTTAGCTTGCCTGGCAGGAATTGAGCTTGTATGTGCACTTGGTAGCTCAAGGCTGTGTTCCACAGAGCCATGGCTAGTCTGCAGAGAGGGTATGAGTGGGTTCCCCCCTGCTTGTTTATGTTCCACAAAACAGTGGTGTTGTCCGTCTTTACCAGTAATTGTCCTGGAAGAATGTGGTCCTTGAAGGCTGTCACAGCGTTCTGTACAGCTAACATTTCTTTTTGATTGATATGCAGGTGCATTTGACTTGGGTTCCATTTGCTCTGAATGCACTGCCCTGCCAAGTGAGCCCCCCCCATGCATAGTCTGATGCGTCTGCTGTTAGGGTTTGGCCAGCAGGGAGTAGAGTGAATGGCTGTTCCTTGTTGTGGTGGCAGGGCTCTGCCCACCAAAGGAACTCTGTCATTAAGCAAGGGATGATAGGAATCATTGATTCTAGGTCCTGAGAATGTTGACACCATAGGCTTTTTAGATACCACTGTAGTTTCTTCATATGCAGTCTTGCATATGGAATTAGTAGAATGCAAGAGGCCATGAGCCCCAGGGCTTGCAGTATTTTCCTTGCAGATAGCTCAGTCGCTGTGGCCAGTAGCTTGAGGTAGGCTGTCAAATGAACTTGTTTCTCTGGCGTGAGGTAGGCCATCTGGGAAGTTGTATTCAAGCTTGCTCCCTGGAATACAATTTGTTGGCAGGGTACTAGATGTGATTTATTTTTATTTATGGTGTACCCCAGAGAAGTTAGTAACTTCTTTACAAATGCCAGATAACTTAATAGTATGTCCTGGCTTTCTGGCTGAATTAGACAATAGTCCAGGTATGGGTATATTTGAATATTTCTTTGCCTGCAAAATGCATTGACTGGAGCTAGGCACTTTGTGAATACCCTGGGCACAGTAGATAAGCCAAAGGGCAGTGCAGAGAACTGATAGTGCATGTAGCCTGCTCTGAAGCGTAGGTATCTTCTGCAAAATTCCCTTATTGGGATGTGCAGGTAGGCTTCCTTTAAATCCAGTGTTGCCAACCAGGCATTTTTGCCTAGCATGGGAAGCAGCTGATGAAGAGTTAGCATTTTGAATTTTGGGATTACCAAAAAAGTGTTTAGGATAGACAGGTCCAGGATAGGATGCCAGGAATTGTCTTTTCTGGGTATCAGGAAATGTCGAGTAAAAATCTTGCCCCCATTCCTCTTCTGGGACAGGTTGAATAGCCCTGATTCTTAGAAGAGAGAGAACCTGCTTTTGAGCCTCTGCCCACTGATTTGGGGGTAGGTCTGGCCAACCGTTTGGGGTTGGTAAGGAGTGGAAGTGGAATCTGTATCCTTCGAGAAACTATATTTAAAACACACTTGTCTTGGGTAATGAATTCACAGTTTTTTTTGCATGCAGGGCGATATTTCCCCCTAATGGAACAGTCAGTTGAGAAGGGCTTAGAAGGTTTAAAGTTAAGTCATTGCGACAGTTTACTATAGGGGGGTGTCATACTACGGTTACCAGAACATCGAATTTTGAAACATTGAAGGTTACAAGTCTAACCAAAAAAAAAAAAAAAAAGAAAGAAAAATAAATTTTAACAAGTGTATGCAGGGAGGCTTTGCTCCCCCCTGTGCCCCCCACACCCCCTACTTTAATATTCCAACTCCGAGACCATACTACAGTGGAGTAAAGGGAAATCTCCCATTTAGCGCTATATGCAGAAGCGCTAAACGGGAGATTTTCCGTACCCTATCTGTAGTGCCATCACACAGATGGCACATAGGCACACACAGTATGCAGGGCACCTTGGTGCCCTGCAAAAGCACAAACATTGTCCCATCTACACTTACCTTTTTCTTCCCCTTCAAACCTTCGATGTTTTAAAACTCGATGTTCTGGTCTCGATGATCTGAACTTCGATGTTTTAAATGTTCGATGGTTTGAAGGAGAACCCTTATTACTCCCAGCTTTGGAAGTGGGAGCCCCCCACTGCTTAGACCTGTGAGTACCTTGAGACTGAAGCCTGGGTGGTTTGCTGGTTCTGGGTTTGGACTGAGAAGGCCTGGAAGAGGCAGGAAAGGACCAAATCTTAGAGGGCCAGTGCCTACTAAATCTGGGAGGCTGTACTTGTAGGAAATCTTTAACAGTTTGCATATATTTAGCTTTTTCCTCCATCTTTTTAAGTACTTCTTCTGCTTTGTTGCCAAACAGGCGGTCTTGGTTTAAGGGAGCATCTAGTAATTTAGCTTTAACATGATCTGGCAAAGATTGCTCCCTAAACCAAGCATGCCTTCTAAGTACAGACCCAGTGACAGCAGCCCTGTAAGATGCCTCTAATGAATCAAAACCACATTGCAAAGTATGTTTTCCAACTTGTTCAGCAGAATGCATTAAATCCTGTAATTCTTTATTTTCAGCACAGTCAGGAATCAACATAATTTTATGTTTAAGCAATCCAATAATATGCTGCTGATACTTTAACATATGAAACTGGCAGTTTAAGGCCCTAATGGCCAAAGAAGTGTATACCTTCTTACGCCATCTGTCCAGGGCCCTGGAATCTCTATCAGAGGGGGTAGGGTTTTTGGCAGTAGTAGCATTAATGCCTTTGGGTCCCTGTGAAATGGTCTCAGGATCCGCAGCAGGATTCTTAAAGAGGAAATTGTGAGAGCCATGTACTCTGTAATACCTGTCAGGTTTTCTGGGATCCGGAGGTAAAGTGTCAGGGGCGAGGCTAGATTCCAAGAAGGCATCAGCTACAATGTCCCGTACAAGCGAGATAGCTAAAGGCCTGTGTTGAGGTAGGAGTAAGAATTCCCTAAGCCTCTTTTTGGAGTCAGAGTAATCTGGGCTTTCCCAGCGGAAATGCTCTCTAAGAGCATGCAAAGTTCCACCAAAAGAGAAATCCTCTAGAGGGGAAGCAGAGGGAATGGAATCATCTGCATCAGAATCCTCATAGGTAGATAAGGGCAACTCCTGGTCATCAGAGAAAACAAAAATTTCAGAATCCTGATCAGAAGAATCAAAAGGAAAATCAGTTCTAGGTCTCTTAGTGGGAGAAGGGTGGCTTCCCCTGATTAGAGTAATAAGGTTTTCAGCCATTCTTATACTTTGTTTTTTAGGCATAGGGGCCTGACCATGCGGTCTGGGCATTGGTTTTCTAGGCGTGGACTGAGTTTTAGGCCTTGAAGAAGAAGACGGCGTCAGTTTAATATGCAAGTCAGTAGGCCTGAATACACCCTCAGAAGCTGGTTCCTGCACAGCGGCTCCGGACCCATCCAAGGTAGAGACATCCGCAGGTTCCACAGTCGAAGAAGCATCTCGTAGCATACCAGACTCCAAATGGGTCTCAGTAGAGGCCTGCAAATCTGAAGTAGCGTGTATCAGGGGCTGCAAAAGCACCTCACTGAACACTGGCGAACTGGCGACTAGCTTAGGAGAAGCATCATCAGCAGCTTTGGACCTATGCGGTCTATGCGTTTTTTTGGAATGTCGGTAGTCGGGTGGCTTACCAAAGCCATTTCTGGATAATTGAACGGAGTGCCAAAATATTTCGATGTGAAAATGAACCGACGACGAATAGTTCGAGGTTTGAATAAGGCACACAACCAACAGCGAGGTACGTCGTGGTCTGGGCCTAAGCAAGGAATGCAGTACGAATGAAAATCTTTATGAGGTATTTC
Source organism: Protopterus annectens (assembly GCF_019279795.1). Classification (NCBI taxonomy): domain Eukaryota; kingdom Metazoa; phylum Chordata; order Ceratodontiformes; family Protopteridae; genus Protopterus; species Protopterus annectens. Next base: position 102,888,559 of record NC_056732.1, read on the forward strand.
CACAAGAAATACAATTGTTAACTTTTACTGACATTGGTTTAGAGCAAGAAAAAGGATCCCCAATGGGGTACTTAGCTTAGTTGAAGACTTCGGATCTGAAACTCGAAAACGAAAATTTCAGGAGTTGGCCGACCCGCACTTGCGAACTGCTTCTGCTTCAGGCACCACACGGCAAGAAAGACTGATGTAATGGCATCGGCAGCAAGCTTTATACCCCTGACTACATGACGTCATGGAAGATGAGACAGCAACCGATGCAGGACCCAAGACTTTGATAATCAGGCCGATTGACGACTGAGGGCTACCTGCAAGCAGATAACCCAAATGTAATGACTGCAACAGTGAAACACGAAGAACATCAGTAAGCAGTGATCCCCCTGAACAAAGGGGGGGGAGGCATCAGCTGATCTTAGGAACTATAAACCCATAAGTCTAACCAGCCTCATCTGCAAGGCCATGGAAATTATCATGGACCTTAAAAATAATGACATAGGTGCCCTACATATGCTGGACCCAACCCAGTCTGGCTTTGTTGAGGGTCGATCATGCTTATTAAACATGGTGGACTTCTTTGAGAATGTCAGCAAAGCCATGGACAAATGTAAGACACTGTACATATTGTGAAGGCTTTCAACACAATTCCCCACTCTGGCATCATTGAGAATCTCTCCCAGATAGCTGACAGATTCAGCACAAACTTCACTCCCCTGTCACCACCTACCATAACCCAAAGCATACCTGACACCAGCCCTCTGCCTAGTATCTCCAGAGAACAGGTAGCCTCTGCACTCACCAAGGCTAAACACATGGCCTCAATGGGACCAGATAATATCCCAGCAAACTACAGCCTACTAAGTGATGGTATAAAGAGTTGTATACTCCCTGCAATCACAGACAATAATGACTCATATACAGAGATGCACACAAATGCCTTGTATAATCATCTTAGCAACTGTACAGACTTGGCTCTACAAGACTGGATTAAAACCAAGCCCTCCCTAAAAAACAAGCAACCTTGGTGGACATCTAGTATAAACAGATTGTATAACAAAAGGAAGAAACTCATGTCCAAAAACAAGAGCCAAGTGCCTCTGCAGAGGAAGAATTCCCTCCACAGATTGAACAAGCAAATCAGAAGTCTTGTAAAGTCCTCTAAAGCTAATTATGAAGCTAAAATAGCACCCCTGGCTAAGGACAATCATAAAGCATTCTTTAACTACATCTGAAATCTAAGAGTGCCCATCTATGTGCCAAACTGGTAGTAGATGGTACCACTCACACTATACCGAAAGAAATTGCCAACATGCTAGTTGACAGATTTGGCAAAAACTTCACCCAACAGCCATAGCCCAAAGCACACCTGACAGTATTTCTAGAGATCGAGTCATATCTGTGCTGTCCAAAGTCAAAACATGGCATCAATGGGATCAGTTAACATACCAGGTTGCTTACTAAGCAATCTAAAACAGGATGTAGCTGATCCACTTGCCGTTCACTTTAACCATAGCCTGAGAACTGGCTTTGTATCAGCAGAATGTAGAACAGCAACAGTAATCCCCTCGCATAAAGAGGGACCATCAATCAAGCCTGGGAAATGTAGACCTCTAAGTCTACGTTACTAGATGGTTAGTCAACTGGCTCACCTACAGAACACACACTGTCAAACTTGATGACTCCACCTCCACCAGTAGACCCCGTCATCAGTAGAGTACCACAGGGGTTGTGCTGGGCCTCTTACTGTTTGACATCTATTTCTGAGAACTCCAGGCCAAAGCAGATGGCCTTTGGCTCATCAAGTTCACTGATGTTTGCAAATTAGAGCCAGTCATTAAGTCCCCCAATAATGTCAACATATTGCAAGAAGGGCTAACAGAAATAAATGAATGGTGTCAAAATCATGGTCTAAAACTAAATGCAAAAAATGTATTATTATTTCCTTTGGCAAAACGGAATTCCCTATAAATTACAATACTGACAGCACTCCCCTGAGTTCCGACCCAGTGGTGCGAGACTTGGGAACACAGGGTGACAGCAATCTGAACTTTGACCACCAAGTTTCCACAGTGGTAAGGAAAACTTTCTATGTAGTGCAGATAGCATCCAGGTCAAGGGATGTTATAACTCCACTGTACTCAACCCTTATTACACCACTAAGAGTATAATGCACCCTTTTGTATGTACCTCACCAGACACCTGCAGCAGCTGAAGAGAACTTACAGGTTTCTCACTAAGATAATACAGGGACTCAAAACCATGACCTACATGGACAGGCTGAAAGCCCTATCACTTTATTCTGTATCTTTTAGGCTGCTGAGAAGTGATTTGTGACTGGCCTATAGGGCAATCTCCAACCCTGCCCTAATGGAAGTGCTGCACATCTGCAAGTCAAATGGCACAGGAGTCACTCGCTCTAAGGATCTAAACCTACCTTGTGACATTAACAGAACATGCTGGAGAGACAAATATGTCTCCCAGAGACTGCCTCTTCTCTGGAATAGACTTCTAAATTCATGTAAAACAGAGGTCTTCACTGACCCTATTCAAACACAACCTAGATAAATGGATGGGAGACCGCATATTTGCCCCTTGGGTGGCACCCATGTCCCTCATGAAGAGGGGTAGCCATGGGTGATTACAGACTCACTCTGTTCATAAATTCATTCTGCGAACTACCCAAAAAGAACAAATGGGGATACTTAGGATTAACATGGCTAGGTTTGTAAAGGCTCTAGGGACGCTAGGCTAGTAACTTCCTATGAACCTAAAATCTGCATTACTGCCAGGGAATGGGCTTTAAATCTGCACCACTGCCATGGAATGGGATTTAAGTCTGCACTACTGCCAGGGAATGGGCTTTTAAATCTGTACTACTGCCAAGGAATAGGCTTTGCATTTGCACTACTGCCACAGAATGGGGTTTGCATTTGCACTTCTGCCAGGGAATGGGCATTAAATCTGTACTACTGCTATTGAATGGACTTTAAACCTGCACTACTGCCAGGGAATGGGCTTTTAAATCTGCACTACTGCCAAAGAATAGGCTTTGCATTTGCACTACTGCCACAGAATGGGGTTTGCATTTGCACTTCTGCCAGGGAATGGGCATTAAATCTGCACTACAGCTATGGAATGGATTTTAAATTTGCACAACTGCCAAGGAATAGGATTTAAATCTGCACCACTGCCAGGGAATGGGCTTTAGATCTGCAATACTGCCAGGGAATGGGCTTTAAAAATGCATTGCTGCCAGGAAATGGGTTTAGATCTGCACTACTGCCAGGGAATCGGCTTGAAATCTGCACTACTGCCAGGGATTTGCACTGCCACCACTAAATAATATGTCAGGGACAGGGACTACAGTCTTTTGATCCACACAGTTGTCTCAAATAAGAAAGATACATATGAGGTGCTTGAGCCTAAGAACATATAACCAATAAGTGCTGCTGCCTTTGGCTATCACCCATATATGCAATATCCAATAAGATTCATACTGAACATCTGCACAGCAGGACTATGTACAATGGCTTCCCAGGGACTCGCCTACCTCCCTGTGAGCTTGGTGCAGTACAGGACTAATCTACCAAAAACAGCGACTTGGCTATACCCAGCCCCCTTTCACACACACACACACACACACACACACACACACACACACACACACACACACACACACACACACACACACAGACACACATTAATTTTCATGAGAGGTTTAATAATACCTTTGAGTGCCACAACTCCTTCATGGTTTACAGTAACTCACAGATACCAACCACAGTAGCCAGGTAACAAATTAATCAATCTACACTGTTAAAAAGTTGACTGTACTATTACCTTAAAGCAGTCTTAGCAAGGCAGCCTTTCTCTTTGACTGGCAGACACCAACAGTTAAAACTTATTACTTAAATACAACAAAAATAACATTCATAAACACTGATTCACTGAATCTGAAAACAGTATATTGCTTCTTATTTTCACTCCATGAAAAAGCCCATAAAGTTAATGTAGCACTCCTAGCCCCTAGCTTCAACTGAATACAGAATCCATTAAGTCCCAAAGAGCAGATCTACTTCAAAGCCCTCTGAAGGTGTGTTTTAAAGTAAGACTTCACTAGGAAATATACACATTATTTTTTAAAATACTCCTTACTCATTCCTTGTATTAGGACAAGAGGCCCTGGCTCTTTCTTGTAGGATCCACATTCATATTCCAAACAGCCCATGCCCCAGCAGAAGTGCCTAGTCTTCTAGAAAGTTCTGGCTACATGAGGTACATAAAGTAATGCAGGAAGCAGCTGACTCTGCCTTGCTAGTTTGACTGTAATTGACTGTCGGGGGGGGGGGGTATCTATCTGTCCAATTGTAAATAGATACTTTTAAACTCTGGTGCTTTTTTCACAGGAAGAAAACAATTACAGATTTTGTACATTTTTATATCTAGCATTTTACAGGTACATAGGTTCACAGGTTAATACTAGGCTAATGACCACTAGGGCTCTTATAAGCCTAGCCATGCAACCCGAATGTGACCCACAAATTTATTTATACAGGGGTTGATTTACTGACTGACTCTATCCATCAGAGGGGACACAGGATCCAGATCAGGGTTGAATTTTTGATTACCCATACATTGGTCCACATTGCACTTAAGTAGGAAGAGAGAGGAACTCTGCTTCACATGAATGGGGAACCTGTTCCAGAGAATGGGATTTCTCTGAGAAACATATCTGTCTCTCCAACATGTCCTGTTTATGTCAGAAACAAAATGTATGTCTTTTAATCTAGTAGTTCTGATGCTGTTTGTTTTCCAGATGTGCAAAAGGTTCATTAAAATAGGGTCCTGGGATTGCCTCTCAGAAGTCTACATGATACTGCGTAAAGAGACATAGCTTTGAGGTGACTGTAGTACATTTTAAAATACATACAAGCTCGTTCTGAAACACTGACAGCAATATTAACAAGGCAATAAACATCAGTGTCATACATCCTAACTAGTTCTATTTACTTCATTTTACATTTGACTGTGGCTTTACCTAATAGTAACTACATGATTTGTATTTATTTTTTTCAAATTTCACAGCTTTGTTGCATCTTCACTATAACACAACTGTGGATATGTACAGCTTTTTATCATTTATTTTGCAAATGCATCATTTGAAGTATTACACGACAGTGTTTAAATAACATTTACTTGGAAGTTCAGAAGGTTTCTGGAAACTGAAGTGAGTGACGTAGCTCAAACAGTGTACGTTTATGAAGTGCTAATCTTTAAGTGCAATTCATGCAACAAATCAAATATATACAGAGCAATAATAAAATCAGTGAAACAGTACTAGGCCCACAGTAACAAAACACTACATTGTAACAGTTACATACAGCAGAACCGTAAAATTACTGAAAACTGCAAATGTAAGCACAATAAATCAGGAAGAAAAATAAGTAATAAAGGCTTCTTATAGTGATAAAAATGTTTTAAGGGTCTATTTGATTTGAAGAATACTAATGCAACAGTTTTGCTTAGCATTGGAGTAGATTAGATATAAAAGCATTAATTGGTGTAAGCTCAGCAGAGAGGTTAAAATAATTAAAAAAACAGCAACAGATACAAATCTCTAAATATAAATTGCTCATGATGATTATGTACATATGTTTGCATTTAAACTAGTTTTGAGGTTTACAAATAGAAGTTACTGCAAGTGAAAGTAGAATATATGAAAATAAATGTAGTTAGATGCAATCTCAGTGAATAGAGTGATTTAATAAAAACAATTAATGTGTTTGTTTAAAGCCGCGGTAGTGCAGTGGTAGCATTGGTGCCTCACAGCAAGAGGTACTCCCATTCGATTCTCGGCTGGAGCACCTTCTGCGTGGAGTCTGCATGTCCTCCCCGCGGTCGAGTGGCATTCGAAAGACATACCTGAATGGGCGTGCCTTCACTGAAGGTTGGGCATCGGGCTGGCAACTCGACACCATAAAAATCTGTTGCCAATCATTAGCAGACCGGAGTTCTGCTGTGGCGACCCCTAACCAGGAAAAGCTGAAAGAATAAGAACTAATGTGTTTGTTTAACTGTACCAATTACAGGTAAACATAAAAATTTTGAAAAAATAAATGTCAACAATGGTGTACATGTATTACTCAAATTATAAAGATGTTAAACTGCACATATGCCTTATGTTATACATTAAGATAATGACCATCACTTTAAATAAAAATACAAACAATAGGTAATTGAATAACTGCACCTGTAGTCTGATTATTTAAAGCCAGAGAGTTTTAGTATATTATACTAATCCTGCTGAACAAGCTATCCAAAAGTGCTAGAGCTATTTAGGTTGTGGGTCAAAGTCATATGTAGTGAATTAATACAACATATAACATATTGCCTGATTATAGGCGGCCACGGTGGTGCAGCAGTTAGCATTGCTGCCGCATAGCAAGAGGTTCTCCAGTTCGATTCTCGGCTGGGGTGCCTTCTGTGCGGAGTCTGCATGTCCTCCCTGTGGTCATGTGGGTTTCCTCCGGGTGCTCCAGTTTCCTCCCACATCACAAAGACATGCAGTAGGTGGACCGGACACTCTAAAATGGCCTTAGGCATGCATGTGTGTGCCTTCTGTGGAAGGTTGGGTGCCGGGCTGGCAACTCGACACTATAAAACTCCACTGCCAATCATGAGCGGACAGATGATCCACTGTGGCGACCCCTAACTAGGAAAAGCCAAAAGAAGAAGATAACATATTGCCTGATTAAAAGTACCAAATATGGACTATCTGAAGCACTAGCTAACCTCTTTAATCTAAGTCTCCCAGCTGCTTACATTTCTGAAACTTGGAAATAGCAACTGCAATGCTGTTACACAAGGGTGGCTCAACAACAGCACCATTAGTCTCACTAGTCTCAAATAAAGCTTATGGAATGTATTATCTCAGACCTCATTAATTAAGGCCTTTTGACACTATTCCCCATACAGGCATTACAGACAAATGCGCAAATGTAAATATAATTCCTCTCTGTTGAAGTACCTATTGGACCCCACCCACCCAAAAGAGCAAACATCCTAAGGAACTTTTCCAAAGCAAACTACAGCCTACTAAGTGATGGTATAAAAGGTTTTATACCCCCTGAAATCACAGGCAGTAATGACTCCTATGCAGAGATGAATACAAATACCCTGTGTAATCATCTTAGCAATTATATAGACTCGGCGCTACCTGACCAGATTAAAACAAAGCCCTCCCAAAAAACAAGCCACTTTGGTGGACATCTAGTATAAACAGATAGTATAAACAGATTGTATAACAAAAGGAAGACACTGATGTCCAAGAATAAGAGGCAACTGCCTCTGCAGAGGAAGAATTCCCTCCACAGATTGAACAAACAAATCAGAAGTCTTCTAAAGCTAATTATGAAGCTAAAATAGCATCTCTAGCCAAGGACAATCATAAGGCATTCTTTAAGTACATTCAAAATCTAAAAGGGAGTAAGGGAGTGCCTAGCTATGTGCCGAATTGATAGTAGATGGTACCACTCACATTATACTGGAAGAAATTGCTAAGCTACTAGCTGACAGACTTTGCACAAACTTTACCCCAGTCCTCACCAGTCATACCCAAAGCATACCTTACACAAGTTCTCTACCTAGTATCTCTAGAGATCAAGTCAAATCTGCGCTCTCCAAGGCCATAAGCATGGCCTCAATGGGACCAGATAACATTCCAGGTTGTTTACTAAGCAATCTAAAACAAGAACTAACTGACCCACTTACCATTCCCTTTAACCATAGCCTGAGAATTGGCTTTGTGCCAGCACAGTGGAGAACAGCAACAGTAATCCTCCCTTGCATTAACAGGGACCATCAACCAACCTTGGGAACTATAGACCCATGGGTCTAACCAGCCCCATCTTCAAGGCCATGGAAAGGTTCATCATGGACCTTAGCAACAAGGACATAGGCGACCTTCAAACTCTAGACCCAACCTGTTTTGGCTTTGTTAAGGGTAGATCATGCTTACTGAACCTAGCAGACTTCTTCAAGAAAGTCACCAAAGCCCCAGAAGAAGGTAAGGCAGTGCATACCACCTATCTGGACCTAGCCAAAGCCTTTGACAGAATCCTCCCCTCAAGTATCATTGAAAAACTCTCCCAGCTAGGTACTAACCCTTACATCACTAGATGGGTAGCTAACTGGCTCACCAAAAGAGCACATACTGTCAAAGTTGGCGACTCCACCTCTACCAGTAGATCAGTCACCAATGGCATACCACAAGGATCTATACTGGGCCCTTTACTATTTGGAATCTATTTCTAGGAAGTCCAGGCTAAAGTAGACAGCTTTTTGCTTACTAAGTTTGCTAATGATTGTAAAGTAGGTGCAATTGAGTCCCCCAGCAAAGTTAAAATATTACAGGAGGGGCTTACACAAACAAATGACTGGTGCCAAAGTCATGGTCTAAAACTAAATGCAAACAAGTGCAATATTATCCCATTTGGCAAAGCAGAATTCCCCACTAATTACAATATTGACAGGACCCCTTTAAGTTCAAACCCAGTGGTGTGAGATCTGAGAACACAGGTCAACAGCAATCTGAACTTTGACCACCAGGTTTCCACGGTGGTAGGGAAAGCCTTTTACATTGCGCCTCTCATAAGTAAAGGCATCAAATCCTGGTCTAAGGATGTTATAACCCCACTTTATTTGACCCTAATCAGACCACTAATAGAGTACAATGCTCCCTTCTACATGTATCTCACCAGACACCTGCAGCAACTGGAGAGACCTCAGTGGTTTCTCACTAAGAAGATACAAGGTCTCCAAACCATGACCTACATGGATAGACTGAAAGCCCTGTTACTGTACTCTGGATCATATAGGCTACTGAAAGGTGATTTGTGCCCTGCCTGACCTGATGTAAATGCTGCACATCTGCAAATCAAATGGCACTAGAGCCACTTGCTGCAGGATCCCATCCTTGCCAGTGACATTAACAGAACAGGCTGGAGAGACAGTTTTGTCTACCAGATATTGCCGCTGCTCTGGAATAAACTTCCAATTCATGTGAAACAGAGCTCCTCAATGACCCTATTCAAGTGCAACCTGGACAAATGGATGGGTGAACGTAAATTCACCATGGGTGGTGGCATCCATGTCCATCATGGACAGGGGTAGTCGGTGCTGATCTATAAAGAATGTCCATCTAACCAAGGACAATTGGGGCAACCTGGGATGAACATAGCTAGGCTTATAAAGGCACCAGGGCTGCCATCCTATTAACCTTCTATGAACCTGTTATGCTGTGCAGTGGATAGCTAACTGGTTGTCTAAGAAAAACTCATGTGACTAGACCAATAGCTACCACATCCGAAACAAAAAAGTCACCAGTGGTGTACCACATGATTCAGTATGTATTTTTCAGACCTTCAGGACAACATTCCTGGCATATGGTCATCTAAGTTTGCAGATGACTATAAACTGAGAGTTGTTATTCAGTCTTCCACTGAATCACACCTCTTCAGCATGGGTTCGACCATGTTACCAACTGGTGAAAGGATATCGGTCTCACATTAAATGGGAAAAATGCAATATACTCTATACTAAGTTTATTACAGACTCCTCCATGGGGATCTATGTCTACTCTTTTTCAAACATGAAAGTCCCAACCCTTTTTTGACTTTCTATTACTTTGCAGAGGAAATGATATATCATATACCATGTTAAAGGAATTTAACCTTCAACAAATACATAAGATTCATATCCATATGTATCCCCCACCTCAAGAGCAAATCCCCCTGCATGTCAAACAATCTAACATCTTTACCCCTTCAAAGTAATTCTAGACAATTGGATAGCCAACGTCAAATTACATCATGGTTTATCTTGTATTGCCCTCCTTGAGGCTGGGGAAATCTTTTGAATATGGGTTATTGGCTTTGTTCATAATGATCTGCAGACTGACTGCCTTAGTACTTGTATATAAATCTATGAAAAGTTCACTTCACATTCATTTCTGCTGTTTACATTTAGTGAGTGCTTGCACCCTGCTTTCAGTATTCATGAATACCATCTCCACTCCTGTGGTTCTTGCCTACAGTCTATGGGGAATGGGTCTGAGTAAGCAATGTATCTGTTTCTGTACCAGAATGCTGAACACTGGCCCAAATACGAACTTCATCATTGTGACACATGCGCGCGCACACACACACACATTAGATATACATATATGGGTCCCATTCAGAAGATTGGCTTATCAGAACACGGAGCTTCATATGGATGAGATCATACGATCAAATTTCTGAAAAGTCAAACAACTGGAAACCAACAAAAATTAATGTTTTTGTGGGGCAAGCTCCCCGCAGACCCTACGTGGGGGGACACCCCTGCATATAGTTAACATAGTTCACAGAAAACAGCTTCATTTTTTGGAAATCTGCATGGACATGATTACAGAGTATTTTGGGAAGCATTCCCATGCATTCCTGTCTTCAGGTGTAGAAGCTTTTCCATTTCTGAATGAATGTACTCAAACTGCAAGAAACATGTTTTGAATCTTCTATTGAGATTTTGATAAAATTAAATTTAAATTACTAGAAAATGGAATTATGATCCATGAAACATCCACTTCTGCTTATTATAGGCCACTGTTACAAGGAATGTTACCATAACTTTTTTTCCATGAATACGATGCAAAAAATTGCAATACTACCTTATCTGGCACAACAAAGCTATCATTATCCAAAAATCTGACAATCCACATACACAACCCTGACATGCAAGAGCCCTGTATATATACTTAAGTGCTTGCGGAATTTTACATTAAATTTTAGTAGGGAAAACACTGCAGAAGAAAGGAAAGTGGGTAGGGCTTGGAGAATTCTAAATACCAACTAATAAAAAGAATCTCAAAACTTAAGAATGTATTTTGCAAGTACACTTAGTGCCCAAACTCAGGTCTCCCTGTCTTTGTTAAGTTCATTTCCACTTGGTTTAATTTCTCAAAGTCTTTTGGATTTCTAATACAATGATGGCAATGGACTCCATTCCTAAGTCAGGGTATGACTGAAGTTCATGAAATTAGTATTGTTTCAGTCTTTGATGCTCTTTGTTGCACCTGCAATGTGCCCAGAGCTGACTCCTCCTGCAATTCACACAGAGTTACATGTATTGCTAGCATATCTTAATACAACCGTAAATTCTCTTTTTATGAGAGCCATTGCTCCTACTACTACTGGAACTGTCTGGGTATCCTTCTTCCACTTTGTTTTCATTTCTGCCTGCAAATGCTGGTATTTTATGACTTTGGGCTGCTTTTAATTTCTCCAAATAATTTGGGTTTCTAATACCATGATGGGAATGGACCTCATTCCGAAGTCATAGTACAATTAAAGTTCATAAAATTAGTATTGTTTCAATCTTTAATGTTAGCCAATAGTGCTATTTGCAGCACCAGCAACGTGCCCAGTAATGACTCCTTCTGCAATTCATACTGAGTTACATGTATTGGCAACATATCTAAATATGAGTGTAGTTTCTTTTTTAAAAGACCCATTGCTCCAATTACTACTACTACTGAAACTGTCTGGGTATCTTTCTTCCATATTGCTCTCGTTTCTGCCTGCAAATCCTGATATTTTATGACTTTGTGTCTCTCTGTACACAAGACACTATAGTCACTGGGTGTAATGATTTCGAAGCTACTTTTGACTTCTTTTGGTGGACAACTATATCTGGTTTTCTCCCATCTATCTTTTGAATTTTTGGTAATGGGTGATCCCATGTGATGTAGACTTCATCATTTTCTATGATGCTGTGTGGCTCATGTTTCCAGTGTTTTTCAGCCACTTCAACACCATACTGTTTGCATAATCCCCAGTGCAACAGTCTTGCCACATTATTATGCCTTTCATTATACAGTCCTTCTGCCATTAGTATGTCACAATCAGCAACGAGATGTGCGACTGTTTCCAATTCTGTTTTACAAAACCTGCATTTGTCTGTTTCTCCCACATGTTGAATGAACTTTGTAAACCAACATGTACATAGCCTATCTTGGGCCACCAATATTAACCTTTTATCTTTTATTTTGAATTTGCCTTTCCTTAACCATTCCTGTGTTCAATCCTGATCAACATGGGGTTCCCTTCCAGGAATTTTCTTTACTTGCAACTATATTTATGCATTTTCCACTTTTCTTGCCTTCTCATCTGATCCTTCACCTTATATTCTTTCTTTTGTTTTTTTGTCACATTAAGTTGTTGTCTGATTTTTATCTACTTCTGGTTTGATTTCCATTCCTGCTTGATGCAGATATGCTTCTGCTAGACTAAGCATGGAAGTCAACTTTGATTTACTCTCCTCATGTTTCAAAACTCTCAGTACGTTTTGGTCTTGTGAGGTCAACGGATGTGTGCAGTCCCACGATTGCAGATCTATACATGTAATCAATTTCAAGTTGACCCATACTTCCTATGAAACAGGGAATGGTATGCACTGATGTTTATAAATCATATGATGAGCATGAAGCATCTTTCTTGTTTTCCTTTCTAATCTATTCAACACCTTTGGGGCTAGTCAGTCACTCCAAAACTGTAAGTTAGGACAGGAAAAGCAAACTGGTTTATAGCTTGAATTTTGTTCCTAGATTCCTAGATGTCAACACTGTTTTCAGGATTAATTTAAGTCTTCTAAATATTCCTTACTAAGTTTTATTCCCATTTCTTCATGTTTTATTGTTGATCCTTCATCAATCCCCAAATATTTATACACTCCCTCTTGCTCAAGTTCTTTTATATCACGTTATTGTCCCTAACTGATGTTTTCATGGTGCTGCAATTTTCCTGCTTTAAATGTTGATGTTGCACATTTATCAAGAAAAAATTACATTCTTATATCACCTGAAAAATGTTTTGACTACTTGCAGTTGTGTTTTCAGTTCCTCATCTGATGAGCTATACAGTTTTAAATCAGTGACGATGAGAAGTCTTTACATTTTATTGCTTTCTGGGAGCCAGATTATAGCCATGCTCAATCCTGCTGTGGTAGACAGCTTAATGGGTTAAAGGGAAGACAGAATAGCAGTGGTAATAGAGAATTACCCTGGAATATCCCCCCTTTGGATTTTTATCCTTGGAATAATAACTTTTCCTTTATCATGGCTTAATTGCAAAGTGGTCTGCCACTGTTTCATGGTTACTGTGATGTAATTGATCAGTGTAGGGTGTATCTTATACATTTTCAAGCACTCTTTTATCCATGAATGAGGGATATTGTCAAATTATTTTTTTTTTAGTCTATCCCTGCCATACTAAGATTCTTCCCCTTTTTACAGCTCTCCACTATAACTTTATTTAGCAACAAAGGCTCCTTTGTTCCATATGACTTTCTTTTATTGCCTTTTTGTTCTATTGCCATGACTGAGTTTTCTTCTAAATGACTATAAACTCTGTCGACATTTATATGTCGTCAGAAGGCAAGTTATTGGTCTACAATTTTTATGGTAGCTTGCAGGTTCACTCTTAACTAGGAGCACTGTTTTTCCTGTTGTTAGCCAGGCTGATGTCTGTTCGGTGTGCACATATAAATATTTCTTACTCATGGCTAAATCTTCGTGCAAAGATGCTAATACTTTTAACCAGAAGTTAGGTATTGCATTTGGGCCTGGGTTTTTCCAATAGGAGGCTTTTCTTAATTTTATTTCAATCTCTCTGCTCATTACTTCATCCCACTTCATATCTTGTACCTTTGAACGTATTCTTTCTTTTAATTTTTCTATCTATTTAGTATCTTTATTATGTTCCACAGGATCTTCATAAATACTTCTCCATAATGTATCTATTCTTTTTCTGGTGGTCTTTCAATTCCTTTTGCCTTGTTTCTCAATTCAATATAGAACTTTTTTGGGTCATCAATAAATTGCTTATTTTGTACTTTTCCATCTGTGGTATCTTCTAAGATTTTCTGCCTGTGCTGATATTTTTAGTTTGTATTTGCGATAGTGCATGATAATTCCTGATTCGTTACAATAGTGCACATTGTTTTTATCATGTCTATTTTTCTGAGTATTTCTGTTGATCTGTTCCCTCTTCTATACTCTTCTAACAGTTACACTTCTTGTCTTAATTGCATTATAGTTTTCTCTATTCGATACTTCCATGATGGTATTTGATTTCTTCCCTTCCTTTCCCTTACTACCCTGTGTTCTTTTAGTAGAATTTTATCCATTATTAATTTAGCTGCACAGTAATACATCCTGTTTACTTCTGTTATATCGCATGGATCTCTATGGACAGTCCTAATTACTGTGTTCATTTGTTTTTATCAAACTTCTAACTTTTTTGGGTTTTATTGATCTTCTGCAATCTATTTATTTCACTGAGCTTAACATGTTTATCTCTATTAAATCAAGCAACTCTAGCTCATTTTCTTCTAAACTGACGGCACACTTTTTGTTCTCCATTTCCTGCAGGCATTCTATAGACAGTTCTACAGCATCTTATGTCACATTCTCTTCAGTTTCATCCAGTGTCATCCGTTGCTCTGTCATATGGGAACTCACTAGCCTATCACTCTTCAACACTGACTGTGTCAGAGTTGTCACAGTTTCCTGTTCCTTCGCTTGCTTTCCAGCTTCAAGCAAAAATTTATACTGGTTTCCTGGGGAAAATATCTTCTTATGGCAACTGACCAGTTGCTTCCTGTTCCACTGGTTTCTCTTTAATTTGTATGTCCATTGCTCTATCCTGCTGTGGTGCTTCCTGCAAGCTTTCTGCTTAGGCTTTCTACACTGAATCCTTCACTTTGCAGGTATTCCATAACCTCAATTTCTATTTCTTTAAGTACTCCAATCAAGGGAGCCCGCAGGATTTTTTGCAGGGGGGTGCAAACCCAGAGCCCCACCCACATAGCTTACCCCGCCCCCTGCCAACACAGCCCCGCCCAAGTCCACCCACCCAAGCCCCGCCCACACAGCCATTCCAGTGTCCCATTACTTGGCTATTTCTCCCCATTTACTGTAGACACTGTTCAAATCTGTGTGCATACTGTGTTATGCTTTAGTTCTACAATGATAACAGGCAGTTGGATTTAATTTACAACTTTTATTTCAAACATTATAGCCCAAACACTGAGACATTTACTAAACCTAAACAAAGCAATAGTCTTACAATGAAAACAGACTTGGCATTAAAGCTTCTCTACTTTTGGAACTCACATTCAATGAAACGGCATTGAAACCCACGTTCAGAGAAAATGCATCTGGCCAGTGGCAGGTTATTTACCTTTGAACTGTTTAAGCAATAGGCTCCTTGCACACCGTTAGGGCCATGCAAAAGTTATTTGATTTACCCGATTGTATTAATTATAATATATAATTGAATTATATCCCTTGTATTATACAGCAACACTTGTTTGAGTGTTGCTGCCGAAGTAAAAGTAATCAGAATAATTCCACATTAAAGATATCTGAAACTAATGAAGATGTTGTTGCTAGAAAACTGTATATGTCAGTGCTTAATCTACAAATTCAGTGCCTGCTGCAGTCAAAGAATAAATTGCCTATGTTAAATTAAAAAAATGGTAAGCTGGTATATTGCAATAGAAAATGGATGACGAGCTGAAAAACAGGTTCATAGTTATTAGGCATCTCATCCAAAGGAGGACATCCTGAGGACTGCAGCATACAAATGTATATGCTGTAGGAATAGAACCTCAAGCCTTTACATTAAGATGCAAGTATTCTACTTGTGGTGCTACTAACAGCTTTAAAACTTTATACCACAATAGAGATTACCATTTGCTAAACAAAATGGTTGCACATTGTAAATAGACTTGGCATGAGCAGCAGCGAACTTCGCTTCCCTTAAAACTCACAGTTCCTTGAAAATGCACTTGAAAATTCCACCTGCTAACTCTAACTTGGGCATTTCACTTTCTCTCTCTCTTACAAAGATACCACACCCCTCAAGGCCTCACCCTTAGTGCAAGAAATCTTGACAAAGCCTAAAATAAATAGGGACAGATTATAAATATGGCTCTCAGAAACTTAGAAAATTGCAAGAGTAACAGGATTTGTGTTGTCATGTCATTTAGAAAAATGCATACTATCTAAAACTGAAATGTCTCATTATTTAGCAACTTCAATCCTTTTTAAGAGGAATATGGGGCAAAAATCTGGACAGCTGAGTGGTATGCTACCTCCCTCTTATACACACACCAAATAATTCCGGTCAGACTTGAATTAGTTCTGGGAAGGTTGCACTGGACGGCACCGTGCTTGATCTGAAGTGGGTGAAATCCTGGTAGCTAGTGATTGCAGCTCAGCAATGTGGAGCATTAAAGCATTTTTAGCAGAGCATTGTTTCATCACTACCTATTGTGTTTGCACATAAGCTGTAGTTATTTCAAACATTTGCCTTTTTTGATTACTACAGAGTACATTTACCCACCAGAGCTATTGTGTTTTGACTTCAGTGTAGAGCTAGTTGTTGCAGGGCTTGGCTTTTAAGTAAGGTAGCAATGCTTATTTACCATATACCATTAAAGCCACCCAACTACAAGTGTACTAACACACAGACACTGCTATAAGACACTGGTCTCCAATAAAATGTAATGAGCTTCTGAAAACACTGTAATCCTGTCCTTTTATTACAAATACTGTCATATGCATTTCAATACCCAAGGCTTATACATTATCTAGCTATGTAAATATTCTCTGCATGACAACAATGAAAAGGCTTTCAATGCTGGCAATTCTTTAACAATATACTTACTAAAGCTTACTTGCATCTTACAATGTCCAACAAGCTTACTAAAGCTTACTTGCATCTTACAATCTCCGACAAGCTTACCTGATGTTCATTAAACCATGGCTACTTAAACAGAGCAACAGGACACTGTGATAGCATGCAGTTCCTGAATAATAAGAAGCATAAATCAACAATATAAAAATCTGATAGAAAACCAGAACATTTTGCAAAATCAAGGACAGATGAAAAGCCACAGTCGTATTTGTGATCTACCTTGGATGGGGGAATACTCTGCACACTTACTGCATAACTGCTTCTTGCCTTCCTTGGACACATCCCGAGCCACTACAATGGGGGCTGGGGTGCAATAAGTATGTCATAATTTGAAATGCCTCTGGCTGACAGTGATGGCTCTGACACTCCTACCACTCAACTTCAGAGCAAGAAATATGGACAAAGCCATACATAGAACTAGAAGTGGGACACAGGCCCAAAAATAAGGCCAACTTTTAAATATTGCTCTTATTAACTTAATAGAACAGGTAGATCTTGCATTAGTACAAATTTTCTGAAGGGTATAAAATCTGAAACTCAAATGTCTGCCATTATTTTCTAACTTCAATCTTTAATGACTTGCCACTAATTTGCCAGAAACCACAATTTTATGAAAAACAGACCAAAATGTGATGCAAAATACCTGTCAAAAGGGACACCTTTTAATATTAACAGTTAACTTGAAGCAGCTAACAAAATAAGAGCATCCACATGCATTTCTGAAATAAAGGTAATCTATAACTGATCATTACAGTTATAATTGTAAACCCTCCACATTTTCTTCCAAAATTGCCATTTTGGAGGAGGGATTATTAGGGAGAGCAACATTTTGAGCCAGAATTGGGGACAATTGAGATGTTTGGATATTCCTAATCTACAAAGTGATTTGCACGTACCTCTCAACCTCTTAATGCAGGAAATCTGAACAAGGCCAAATATATTGGGGAACATACAAACACTACTAAAATTGCTCTTGTATAAACTTAGACAGTCTTGCATTAGCATGCATTTTTCTGAAGGTTATGACATCTGAAACTCAGTGTCTGTCATTTAACGGCTTCATTCCTAAATGATTTGCTAGAAAACCACAAATTTTATGAGGAACAAACCAAAAATAAGCAGCAAATATCTATTAATTCTGCAAAGATATGGACAACTGAGAGGTATAGTTCAACCGGGGCTGTCTGAGTTTGATACCCCCCCTCACAAAATCATGGACAAATGGAGCCTCCCCCCCCTGCAGCCATTCCAATGTCCCATTCCTTGGTTATTTTGCCCCATTTACCATAAACACTAATGTGCATACTGCTTTACTTCTGCGATGATTTAGGATTTCATTTGAAAGTTTTCATTTGCATTTTACAGCACAAACCCTAATACATATCTGTTAAAGCAATGCAGTCTCAATGAAAATAGACCAACATTAAAACTTCTCTGCCCTTGAAACTCACATGCATTGAAACAGCACTGAAACCCACTTTCAGAGAAAATACATTTTGCCAATTGCAAATAATAACTCTGGGCTGTCTTCAAAATCATAGGCCCCTCGAACATAACATACACATGCTCTTTGATACACCTTCCTGACTATTACATTATATTCCTTGTACAATACAGTACAGTTGTTAAAGGGCATTTTAAATTTATTGTTTTGAAAATTTTTCCAGTAAACAAAGAAACAAAAAGCATCCACCAATGACAAAATTGCCCAATTCAGAACATTTCCATCATAAAAAGTCTACTCAAGTCCACCAGTATCAGTAAAAAATATACACAATCTCTGTAGTAAAATCCACATTGAAGAAATTTGTAACTAATAGAGGTTGCTGCTAGATCAGTTAGTCTCTACCCAAACAGGAGTGATAAAATCCTGGACTTGGTCCTTAACAATATGGGACAACTTTGGTGTCCACCAACTGCCACTTCCTCCCTAGTTAAACTGGACCACAAATCAGTCACATCCATTAGAAGACTGAAGCCAAAAGCATATTCCAGTACCTCTGTTTTCAGAGATTATGCTAAGGTTAATCTACTAAAACTAAGCGATGGCCTGAATTATGTGGAATCCTATACTGTCAAATCCTATGCACATGTAAATAGCTGCATAGACATATCTATCCCCCTCTGAAGTAAATAGAAAGCCACATTTAAGAATAATTCCATTTAGTCAAACCCACATATAAACAGGTTCTGTAATAAAAGAAAACATATTGCCTGCAAAAATAAATTTAACTCTCAAGATGCTAAGGACACTCTTGCTAAACTTAATAGGGAGCTCGTTACCCTGATCAAATCAATCAAAGCCGTCAGACATGAGGTAAAAAATAACCAGCTAGGTAAAGGGTAACCAGAAAGCCTTCTTTAACTATGTCAGAAATCTCAGAAACAATTTGCAGCATTGCACAGAAATAATAGTAAATGATTTTAAATTCCTGGTCATAGGCAATTTACAGTACTTTACTACTTAGACAAAGGAGGTAGATGGGTGCCAGAAGTCACAATCTGAAAATTAATTAGCAAACATTGCTTTAAATCAATTTCTCTGCAGTTTAAACAACCTAATGTACAGGTTGTTATAGGGAATAAAACAGCACCACATTCAGTTTCTGAAGCAGGTAGGACAAGGGAACTGTAACAATGTCATTAGAGCAACTGAGAAGACATACAGGAACACATCTCAGGCTGACCTAGGAACTTAGCAACAGCATAATACACACCAGCAAATCTATTGAGATACTGAGACTTCTTTTATTAAAATGCTGTCACTAAAGTCAATGAATGAGTGTGCCGCCTGCAGTAGTTAACAGTCAAAGCACAACCAATTAAGATGTGCTCCATTAATATAGAGTTAGCTATTTGGGCAAATGGCAAAAGTGGTCACCTATATTTGCTCAACAATTCCAGATTATCTCAGAATGCTGAAGTATGTATTAAAAAAAAGGACTGCATTACATATCATTTAATGCTGTTCATAAATAGAGCAGATGAACCCAATTTCTTCCAGTACAGGAAACAAAAAAACTGGACCGCAAATTTTTGAAAAGAAATAAAATGAAGGAACTGTTATCATTTGTTAAAGTAATAGATACATAACCATCAAATTAGTGATAAAATTACCTCTATAATGGTTTAATTCTCATCAGTTTATGGCTTATAGTGAATGTCTGAGAACACAGTTAGATTAAATAATACATCTGCAGCAATGGAAAACACAAGTATGAATGCAAAAGGAAAAAGAACAGATAATATACAAGGATAAAGTATTCAACATAGATACAATACAACTCACTCTAGATTATCACTTCAAAATAAGGAGGGATGTTCCAACAGTTCCCATTTTAAGGAGTTCCAAATCTTGTTAAAGGGTTGCATATTAGGTCATCAACCATCTAGTTCAAACCCAGAATTCTCTGCAGCACATAATATACAACAATCATATTACATGCGGCTTGCTACCAGACTGATAAAGCATGAGACAGCTCTAATATGATCCTTACAGGGCACTAAAGGTCCCTATAGCTAATAATTTTAATATTACACATATTTTTGTGTCCACAGAAATAAACCTACCTTACATTCACCTGGATTCCACATGTTGATTAGTTTCCTTTCAATATCCCTTTTTCACTTCCAAATGGCCCACTATCTGTCCACTATCTATTGTTCTATCAGGTAATGGTAAACACTGCCTGCACCTTCTGCAATGGTGTAGACAGCTGTGAAGCACAAATTGCGAGCACTGGCTCTGACAGAGACTTCAGCACATGCTGTTGCCATTCCTTACATATCTTCTGTTACGTAAAGTACAAATCTTGGCACTGGAAATGGGCAAGCATAACAGCATACTGCCACGTTTTTATAATTGTCAGTATACATACACAAATACATAGACTATAATAAGTGCATAGACACTCCAATATATAGACTAAAGTGAGTGCATAGATACACAAATGTGTGTCTGTATGTGCATGTGCGTCATACTGTGGCCCCTAGTGACCGGTATGGGGTGGTATGGATGAGGAAGAACCCATGCATTTATCCTGAATGAGACCACCACCCACACTATTCCTATAAAAAGGAAGGGCTATGTAGAAAAAAGTTACTGTAGGGAGGTCTACTGAAGAGACAGTAGCTAATGTAAAAGATAAGGAGACTCATTGTGAGAGATGGTAGCCACAGAGCTTCCTTCTATCGTCATGCAAAAATCAGGAACTATTGGAGTATATTAGACAGAAATTTATTGGAAACGATCTGATTGGGAAATATCTGTAGATATACTTGGAGAATTAGCAGAACTGCATTTATGGCACTTACAAGGATGTATCTATGCTTGCAGAACTAGAAAACTCATCTTGATTCAAGTTGGGGAGGGGGAACAAGAACTTTAAAACATTTTTGAATGACTATGAAGTAGAGCTATGTTAGTTTTCATAAGGTGTTAACTCATTGCAAATAAACCACACAAAAACTAAATATTTTCCAGTGTGCATTAAATAATACCCTTTTTTAGTAGGCAAAGATTGGTCTAAAATATACCAGACTAAAATCTTTTGAGCTCCTGCATTTCTGCTTGTAGTGTTAATTTTAAGTGAATTGGTTCCTTATTGTAAAACTGCTGCTGTGTGTTACCATGTCCACCTGCAAAGACCAAGAAATTAGTGTGTCCTGCTACCTTTTTCATTAAATATTATTTCTGCCATCAATAACAATTTAATAGTATATTTCTAAGTTACTGTACCAACAAAATGACATGTAGGTCTGCTTCCGCATACTACTCGGCCGGCTTACTGTAAGTAACGCAACTAAAAACCATTTAAGTTGCATGGTGAGCAAAGAATCTCTGTAAACATACAGTATACTACTGAAAAGTACATATTATGTTGCCACACACCTACCTGTCATTTGTACATTCGTCCGTGAAATCCAGTCCAAACGTCTTCTTTTGTAATTCAAACTTCACTTGGGCGCGAAAGATGAAGATGTAAAACATCAAGTCGCACAGATGCAAAAGCGTCTGTGTGACTAAGGGCGTTCTTAAAGAAGAACGCCCTAAAAAAAATGTTTTTTTAAATTAAAATAAGATTAATCTACCATTACCAGCTAGTCGATTCCAGGGGGGTGCAAGTGCACCCCCTTGCACCTGCCTGTGGGCGCCCTTGACTCCAATACTAATCTTTTTATCTACTTTCCTTTTTGTCTTCTCATTTTTTGTATTGCAAAGTTTTCCATGTCCAGATTCCTTTGCCTGTATCTCTCTTCAAATATCTTTGGGGCTACTCTTTTTGTATTAATTAGTTTTGCTTTCTCCTTTGCATAAATATTACACCATTTTTCTCTCTTTTTCTTTCCCATGTCCATATTACTCCTTCAGATGTCTCCTGATCTTCCTGTTTCTCCTTACTTTGGGGACTTGTTCCATCATGCTGTGATGTAACCTGTGTTAGACCTTCTATAACAAATCCTTCACTTCTCAGGCATTCCATAACTTCAACTTCTATTTTTTAACTTCTATTTACTAATCTTTTCTACAGTCGCTCCTTTGTGATATTTTTATTGTGAAACTTTCCATATCTGGATGCCTTTGCCTGTATTTCTCTTTGAATATCTGTGGTGCTGCCTTTTTTGCATTGATTAATTTGTCTTTTGACTTTGCATAAATATTGCACCATATCAAATCTCTCTTTCTTTCCCATGTACATATTTCTTTTTTATATTTTTCAAAAATCTCTAGGTTTTGTTGTTTACATTTTCGCACTTCCTCAGATGCTTCTTTTTCCAAACAAATCAAAGTTTCTTGGTCTACAAAATGTTTTTCACAAATCTGTTGTATTAGTGAACACAATTTTTAATTTGAAGCTTCTGACAGTTTTTCTTGTGGAAATATTTTTCTTTCCTCTAATTTCTATCTTAATCTTTTTGTATATCCTGTGTCTGGAAATTCTGGGTTTTTGGATAATAGTAACAATACATAATTTCTTTCTTATACTCAATAGACCATTCTATCATCTTTATGGCTCTTCTTTGGCCTAGCAGTTTTTGTGATTTTTGTGGACTGCTACTTCCTTCTACAACGTGTGCATCCTCCCCCTGGGCCTGGCCTGGCCTCATTGCAGGAATATTTCTGTATTTTTATGCTCGACTCCTGAAAGACTTGCTTGGCTACAAACATCTGCATTACAAGATAAAGCTAAGTGAAACTTGCAGTAGTGAATTGTAGTATTTTGTTAAGTACAAACTTGCAGTTTTAAAAGTACTGTATTTTCATTTTGTTCTGTTTCCTAATTGTGTGTTTCTGAACAGTGTGCTGTGTGTCTCTCTCTGCAGTCAGTTTGCTATAGAGGGGGTGTTCGTATCGCTTCTTTGTTAGAGGGATTCCTCTGTACTTTAAGTGCTAGCTATAAAGTTTGAGATATCATTTTATGCTCAACGCCTGAGACTTGCTTGGCTACAAACATCTGCTTTACAAGCTAAAGCTAAGTGAAACTTGCAGTAGTGAATTGTAGTATTTTGTTAAGTACAAACTTGCAGTTTTAAAAGTACTGTATTTTCATTTTTTTCTGTTTCCTTGTGTTGGTATTAGTGTTGGTGGCGCTGGAATTGCCTGCCCCTCCTGTAAGTCTGTATTAGAACACTCCTCCTGGGTTCATCTCATTTGCTCACTTAACTGAGTAAAGTGAGATCATATTCTGAGTCTAGTGTTCATACAGAGAGAAGATTTGAGAAGGCCAGCCCACTTACATTCTTCCTTCCTCTCTTGTTGCACTTAAAAAAACAAAACTTTGCACTTTATTCATTTGCTTTTGCTGTAGTTGTGTTTCCTCCTACTCTATTTTGCTTTTCTTAAAAGTACTCAATTTTATTTATTCTGCTGCAATTATTACTGCTTGGTTGTAGCCTGATTGAATTGTGACTGTTATTCTAAGTCTTTTGGTTTAAGCACTTGGGCTTCATACAGGCTGTTTTACATTAAGAAGGTTTGTGGTCTGCACTGTTGTGGCAGGACAGGTAGCTTACATCATTCTAAGCTGGGAATTGCTGATTGAAGGCCCAGTGTCTGCTATTCTAAAAGTGTATTAGTTCTGGCTTAAGCACTTGGGCTTCACGCCAGTTATTCTAAATTAAGTCATAAAGTCTTCTCTTCAATATTTCCCTTGGAACTAGACAAACTTTCAACTTAAGCAATCAAGCCTTTCATTTCTCATTCCGAAGTCATAGTACAATTAAAGTTCATAAAATTAGTATTGTTTCAATCTTTAATGTTAGCCAATAGTGCTATTTGCAGCACCAGCAACGTGCCCAGTAATGACTACTCCTGCAATTCATACCGATTTACATGTATTGACAACATATCTAAATATGAGTGTAGTTTCCTTTTTAAAAGACCCATTGCTCCTATTACTACTACTACTGAAACTGTCTTGGTATCTTTCTTCCACATTGCTCTCGTTTCTGCCTGCAAATCCTGATATTTTATGACTTTGCGTCTCTCTGTACACAAGACACTATAGTCACTGGGTGTAATGATTTCGAAGATCAATGCTACTTTTGACTTCTTTTGGTGGACCACTATATCTGGTTTTCTCCCATCTATCTTTTGAATTTTTGGTAATGGGTGATCCCATGTGATGTAGACTTCATCATTTTCTATGATGTTGTGTGGCTCATGTTTCCAGTGTTTTTCAGCCACTTCAACACCATACTGTTTGCATAATCCCCAGTGCAACAGTCTTGCCACATTATTATGCCTTTCATTATACAGTCCTTCTGCCATTAGTATGTCACAATCAGCAACGAGATGTGCGACTGTTTCCAATTCTGTTTTACAAAACCTACATTTGTCTGTTTCTCCCACATGTTGAATGAACTTTGTAAACCAACATGTACATAGCCTACTATCTTGGGCCACCAATATTAACCTTTCATCTTTTATTTTGAATTTGCCTCTCCTTAACCATTCCTGTGTTCAATCCTGATCAACATGGGGTTCCCTTCCAGGAATTTTCTTTACTTGCAACTATATTTATGCATTTTCCACTTTTCTTGCCTTCTCATCTGATCCTTCACCTTATATTCTTTCTTTTGTTTTTTTGTCACATTAAGTTGTCTGATTTTTATCTACTTCTGGTTTGATTTCCATTCCTGCTTGACGCAGATATGCTTCTGCTAGACTAAGCACGGAAGTCAACTTTGATTTACTCTCCTCATGTTTCAAAACTCTCAGTACGTTTTGGTCTTGTGAGGTCAACGGATGTGTGCAGTCCCACAATTGCAGATCTATACATGTAATCAATTTCAAGTTGACCAATACCTCCTATGAAACAGGGAATGGTATGCACTGATGTTTATAAATCATATGATGAGCATGAAGCATCTTTCTTGTTTTCCTTTCTAATCTATTCAACACCTTTGGGGCCAGTCAGTCACTCCAAAACTGTAAGTTAGGACAGGAAAAGCAAACTGGTTTATAGCTTGAATTTTGTTCCTAGATGTCAACACTGTTTTCAGGATTAATTTAAGTCTTCTAAATATTCCTTACTAAGTTTTATTCCCATTTCTTCATGTTTTATTGTTGATCCTTCATCAAGCCCCAAATATTTATACACTCCCTCTTGCTCAAGTTCTTTTATATCACATTATTGTCCCTAACTGATGTTTTCATGGTGCTGCAGTTTTCCTGCTTTAAATGTTGATTTTGCACATTTATCAAGAAAAAATGACATTCTTATATCATCTGAAAAACGTTTTGACTACTTGCAGTTGTGTTTTCAGTTCCTCATCTGATGAGCTATACCGTTTTAAATCAGTGACGATGAGAAGTCTTTACACTTTATTGCTTTCTGGGAGCCAGATTATAGCCATGCTCTATCCTGCTGTGGTAGACAGATAAATGGGTTAAAGGGAAGATAGAATAGCAGTGGTAATAGAGAATTACCCTGGAATATCCCCCCTTTGGATTTTTATCCTTGGAATAATAACTTTTCCTTTATCATGGCTTAATTGCAAAGTGGTCTGCCACTGTTTCATGGTTACTGTGATGTAATCGATCAGTGTAGGGTGTATCTTGTACATTTTTAAGCACACTTTTATCCATGAATGAGGGATATTGTCAAATGATTTTTTTGTAGTCTATCCCTGCCATACTTAGATTCTTCCCCTTTTTACAGCTCTCCACTATAACATTATTTAGCAACAAAGGAGCCTTTGTTCCATATGACTTTCTTTTATTGCCCTTTTGTTCTATTGCCATGATTGAGTTTTCTTCTAAATGACTATAAACTCTGTCGACATTTATATGTCGTCAGAAGGCAAGTTATTGGTCTACAATTTTTAGGTTAGCTTCCAGGTTCACTCTTAACTAGGAGCACTGTTTTTCCTGTTGTTAGCCAGGCTGATGTCTGTTCGGTGTGCACATATAAATATTTCTTACTCATGGCTAAATCTTCGTGCAAAGATGCTAATACTTTTAACCAGAAGTTAGGTATTGCATTTGGGCCTGGGTTTTTCCAATAGGAGGCTTTTCTTAACTTTATTTCAATCTCTCTGCTCATTACTTCATCCCACTTCATATCTTGTACCTTTGAACTTGTTCTTTCTTTTAATTTTTCTATCTATTTAGTATCTTTATTATGTTCCACAGGATCTTCATAAATACTTCTCCATAATGTATCTATTCTTTTTCTGGTGGTCTTTCAATTCCTTTTGCCTTGTTTCTCAATTCAATATAGAACTTTATTCGGTCATCAATAAATTGCTTATTTTGTACTTTTCCTATATATTTATCTGTGGTATCTTCTAAGTTTTTCTGCCTGTGCTGATATTTTTAGTTTGTATTTGCGATAGTGCATGATAATTCCTGATTCGTTACAATAGTGCACATTGTTTTTATCATGTCTATTTTTCTGAGTATTTCTGTTGATCTGTTCCCTCTTCTATACTCTTCTAACAGTTACACTTCTTGTCTTAATTGCATTATAGTTTTCTCTATTCGATACTTCCATGATGGTATTTGATTTCTTCCCTTCCTTTCCCTTACTACCCTGTGTTCTTTTAGTAGAATTTTATCCATTATTAATTTAGCTGCACATTAATACATCCTGTTTACTTCTGTTACATCGCATGGATCTCTATGGACAGTCCTAATTACTGTGTTCATTTGTTTTTATCAAACTTCTAACTTTTTGGGGTTTTATTGATCTTCTGCAATCTATTTCTTTCACTGAGTTTAATATGTCTATCTCTATTAAATCAAGCAACTCTAGCTCATTTTCTTCTAAACTGATGGCACACTTTTTGTTCTCCATTTCCTGCAGGCATTCTATAGACAGTTCTACAGCATCTTGTGTCACATTCTCTTCAGTTTCATCCTGTGTCATCCGTTGCTCTGTCATATGGGAACTCACTAGCCTATCACTCCTCAACACTGACTGTGTCAGAGTTGCCACAGTTTCCTGTTCCTTCGCTTGCTTTCCAGCTTCAAGCGAAAAATTATACTGGTTTCCTGGGGAAGGCTCCAAAATATCTTCTTATGGCAAGTGACCAGTTGCTTCCTGTTCCACTGGTTTCTCTTTAATTTATATGTCCATTGCTCTATCCTGCTGTGGTGCTTCCTGCAAGCTTTCTGCTTAGGCTTTCTACGCTGAATCCTTCACTTCGCAGGTATTCCATAACCTCAATTTCTATTTCTTTAAGTACTCCAATACTAACCTTTTTATCTACTTTCCTTTTTGTCTTCTCATTTTTTGTATTGTAAAGTTTTCCATGTCCAGATTCCTTTGCTTTTATCTCTCTTCAAATATCTTTGGGGCTACTCTTTTTGTATTAATTAGTTTTGCTTTCTCCTTTGCATAAATATTACACCATTTTACTCTCTTTTTCTTTCCCATGTCCATATTACTCCTTCAGATGTCTCCTGATCTTCCTGTTTCTCCTTACTTTGGGGACTTGTTCCATCATGCTGTGATGTAACCTGTGTTAGACCTTCTATAACAAATCCTTCACTTCTCAGGCATTCCATAACTTCAACTTCTATTTTTTAACTTCTATTTACTAATCTTTTCTACAGTCGCTCCTTTGTGATATTTTTTTATTGTGAAACTTTCCATATCTGGATGCCTTTGCCTGTATTTCTCTTTGAATATCTGTGGTGCTGCCTTTTTTGCATTGATTAATTTGTCTTTTGACTTTGCATAAATATTGCACCATATCAAATCTATCTTTCTTTCCCATGTACATATTTCTTTTTTATATTTTTCAAAAATCTCTAGGTTTTGTTGTTTACATTTTCGCACTTCCTCAGATGCTTCTTTTTTCAAACAAATCAAAGTTTCTTGGTCTACAAAATGTTTTTCACAAATCTGTTGTATTAGTGAACACAATTTTTAATTTGAAGCTTCTGACAGTTTTTCTTGTGGAAATATTTTTCTTTCCTCTAATTTCTATCTTAATCTCTTAATCTTTTTGTATATCCTGTGTCTGGAAATTCTGGGCTTTTTGGATAATAGTAACAATACATAATTTCTTTCTTATACTCAATAGACCATTCTATCATCTTTATGGCTCTTCTTTGGCCTAGCAGTTTTTGTGATTTTTGTGGACTGCTACTTCCTTCTACAACGTGGCGGGGGGGGGTGCATCCTCCCCCTGGGCCTGGCCTGGCCTCATTGCAGGAATATTTCTGTATTTTTATGCTCGACTCCTGAAAGACTTGCTTGGCTACAAACATCTGCATTACAAGATAAAGCTAAGTGAAACTTGCAGTAGTGAATTGTAGTATTTTGTTAAGTACAAACTTGCAGTTTTAAAAGTACTGTATTTTCATTTTTTTCTGTTTCCTAATTGTGTGTTTCTGAACAGTGTGCTGTGTGTCTCTCTCTGCAGTCAGTTTGCTATAGAGGGGGTGTTCGTATCGCTTCTTTGTTATCTCTAATAGCCTAGAGGGATTCCTCTGTACTTTAAGTGCTAGCTATAAAGTTTGAGAAATCATTTTATGCTCAATGCCTGAGACTTGCTTGGCTACAAACATCTGCTTTACAAGCTAAAGCTAAGTGAAACTTGCAGTAGTGAATTGTAGTATTTTAAGTACAAACTTGCAGTTTTAAAAGTACCGTATTTTCATTTTTTTCTGTTTCCTTGTGTTGGTATTAGTTAGTGTTGGTGGCTCTGGAATTGCTTGCCCCTCCTGTAAGTCTGTATTAGAACACTCCTCCTAGGTTCATCTCATTTGCTCACTTAACTGAGTAAAGTGAGATCATATTCTGAGTCTAGTGTTCATACAGAGAGAAGATTTGAGAAGGCCAGCCCACTTACATTCTTCCTTCCTCTCTTGTTGCACTTAAAAAAACAAAAATTTGCACTTTATTCATTTGCTTTTGCTGTAGTTGTGTTTCCTCCTACTCTATTTTGCTTTTCTTAAAAGTACTCAATTTTATTTATTCTGCTGCAATTATTACTGCTTGGTTGTAGCCTGATTGAATTGTGACTGTTATTCTAAGTCTTTTGGTTTAAGCACTTGGGCTTCATACAGGCTGTTTTACATTAGGAAGGTTTGTGGTCTGCACTGTTGTGGCAGGACAGGTAGCTTACATCATTCTAAGCCGGGAATTGCTGATTGAAGGCCCAGTGTCTGCTATTCTAAAAGTGTATTAGTTCTGGCTTAAGCACTTGGGCTTCAGGCCAGTTATTCTAAATTAAGTCATAAAGTCTTCTCTTCAATATTTCCCTTGGAACTAGACAAACTTTCAACTTAAGCATTCAAGCCTTTCATTTCTCAGCCCGGCACTTGCTCAGAACTTATAGCAAGCACTTATAAACCCTAGCACTAGACCCTCCTGTACTGTACAGAAGGACAAGGCTCTCTATTCGACCTTACCAGCCATCCAGTAAGACAGTTCACTGTACCTATCCAAGCATGTCCAAAGGGCAGTTTCAGGTGTACTCTCCAGTCCAACTGGTGAATCTGGGCATTTTGAGGCAATGTTACAACTGCCTCATGTACACAGACAACCCCCACCTCCTACCATCAAACACTAATACATGTGAGAGATGCAGTTATACAGCCAAACTAGAGGCTAAGCTCTCTCAACCCAAGACTGGATCAGACAGTCAAGAGGAGAAGGGAAATACTTGCATCACACCACCAGTCTTACATAGACCCATTAAACCAGCACCAGCAAAAAACACACATAAATACACGAAAACATACTTGGAGGCTCTAAATAAAAATCTGCAAAACCAACAGAGACCTCCAAAGCAAACATCCAAGCAACCTCCACCCCCAACACAAACCATGAAACACATACTTCACAAAACCAGTATGCCATGCAATCACAGCCCTTAAGGCAAAATAACATACCCAACATACTAGTAATAGGTGACTCTATAGTCAGGCACACTGACATCCCACTCACTAAGCTAAATCAGGAGAGGGTTACTGTTAGCTGCCTGTTGGGTGCCAGGATCTGCCACATAACACAAGCACTCAGGTCACTCCAGAACAAGTACAAATATGACTCTGTCATTGTCCATGTTGGTGTGAATGACCTGAGCTGTACCTCCCTGGACTACATGAAAAGAGACATGGAAGAGCTCTCTGATCATGTAGCCCAGGCCAGTATGACTCAGACTGTAAGCAGCACCCTGCCCTCACTAAGAATGACACCACGGTATAAAGAAAAAATTCTCGATTTCAACAATTGGCTAAGTTTCCGGTGTCATTCAAAGGGGATCCAGTGTCTGTCTGCCTGGGATGACATGCTCGACAAGCCACGCTGCTTCGCTAGAGATGGCTTGCACCTGTCACCTTTAGGCTTTCGAATACTTGCCAAGGCTCTTGCCACCCCCATACTGCCTTTTTTAGGCAAGGCTCAAAAGACAAACCCACTGCCATAAATAGCACAAGTAACAAAAAACTGAGGGTAATGCTACTCAATGCCAGAAGTCACCTCAAAATGCAAGCACTTGAGGCACTCCTCAGTATGGAGAAAATCGATATATGTGCAGTAACAGAAACCTGGTTTAAGGCTCCAGAGAGCACACCAGCACTACCAGGTTACAACTCATACCACACATTTCGGCCACAGAACCCAAACCGAAATACAAAAGGCGGGGGCGTATCCATATTCATCAAGGATACCCACACCTCCAGGTTAGTGGCACAGCACGATGTGTCAGAGATCATCCACGTGCAACTAACAATGGGCAAAACTGCAATTCAAATTGTAGCTTGCTATAGATCACCCACCATGTCCCAGGACCCCCATTCCATGTTTCTGGAAACACTGGGAAACATAAAGGTCCTACCAAACACCCTAATATTGGGTGATTTCAATTACCCAAACATTAACTGGGAGAACTACTCAAGTACTAACTCCCTTGCCCAACTTTTCCTAGAATTTATAAACTCAAACACCCTGGTTCAACTAGTCAACACTCCCACCAGAGTTGACAACATATTGGACCTGGTCGTCACCAACATGGGTGACCGGTGTTCCACACCAGAGGTCAACCCCTCACTGGTTAGATCTGACCATAAACAAATCACTTTGGATATCCATATTCCGCCCCCTTCCCTGGACAAGAAAGCCACCATGAAAAACTTTTCAAAAGCAAACTTCACGTTACTTAAGACTGAGGTGGAAAGTTTCAAAGCCCCCATGCTGAAGGATAACACTGTCCAAGCTGCAAAATCCTTTACTAATGCATTCTACGGGCAGCTACAAGAATGTATGGATCGTGCCATCCCAAGCAAAAGCAAGACTCACTCTCCAAGAAACGGAAACCAGTCTGGTGGACTCCTACCATAAACAAGCTATACAACAGAAGGAGGAAACTAGTACAGAAAAGAGTAAAATCCCAAGAAGGGAAGACATCCCTGATCAGTATCAGCAAGAAACTACGATCCCTCATAAAATCATCCAAGGTGAGCTTTGAAAGAAAAATTGGCAAGGACTCCAAAGACAACCACAAGGCATTCTTTAGCTATGTCAATAATCTAAGTGGCAATGCTCAGATCTGCTCGGAGTTAATGTAGAATGGCACAAAATACACTGAACTGACTGATATCGCCAACATCCTGGCAGACAGGTTCAGCACAAACTTCACCCCCATCTTGCCCCCAAAAGGACGCATAACCATACCAGAAGAATGTAGAGTCCCTGAAATCACAGACACTCAGGTTAAAACAGCCCTCTCCAAAGCCAAAAACTTAGCATCAATGGGACCGGACAGTGTCCTAGGCTGCATCCTACATGAGCTCAAAGATGAACTAACCCCTCACCTAAACACACTGTTCACCTTCAGCCTCTCCACAGGCTAATTACC
The DNA here is from genome assembly GCF_019279795.1 of Protopterus annectens. Lineage (NCBI taxonomy): Eukaryota > Metazoa > Chordata > Ceratodontiformes > Protopteridae > Protopterus > Protopterus annectens. The sequence goes on from NC_056732.1 coordinate 102,920,667, forward strand.
CATAGAGTGGCACACAGCAACGGTTATCCCGCTCCACAAAGGTGGAGCCACAACAGACCCTGGGAACTATAGCCCTATAAGCCTGACTAGCTTGGTCTGCAAGGCTATGGATAGCATCATCATGGAACTCATTAACAGAGACATTGGGAACCTCCAAACACTGGACCCTATCCAGTTTGGCTTGTTAAGAGCAGATCATGCCTCCTAAACCTGGTGGACTTCTTTGAGACAGTTACCAAGACTATAGACGAGGGAAAGGTGGTACACACAGCCTACCTAGACCTCGCTAAGGCCTTCGACACCATTCCCCATTCTAGTATTATAGACAAGCCCACCAGCCTGAACATAAACCCCTATGTCACAAGATGGGTTGCCAACTGGCTCACGGACAGAACCCACATGGTGACAGTTGCGGGAGCTAGGTCCGTCTCTAAACCAGTTACAAGTGGTGTTCCCCAGGGCTCGGTCCTTGGACCCCTCCTGTTCTGCATATATTTCTCAGAGGTACAGGCAAGCACAGGAGGACTATGGCTGACCAAGTTCACAGACGACTGTAAACTAGGGGCTATAATTGACTCTCCGGCTGACACAGACATCCTCCAAAAGATGAGACGGATACCTGGTGTCAAAATGCCAAAAAGTGCATAGTCATCCCCTTTGGAAAAAACAAAGTACCCACAAACTACCACATAGGTGGCAGTCCCCTAAATACGGAAGACGTAATAAGGGATCTGGGGACCCAAGTAGAAGTAATCTCACCTTTGATAATCACATTGCCAAAGTGGTTAGAAAATCTTTCTATGTGGCCCACCTAATCACAAAAGGGTTTGCATCCAGATCAAAAGAGGTCATTGTGCCCCTCTACTCATCACTCATCAGACCCATCTTAGAGTACAATGCCTCATTTGGGATGTACCTTACAAGACACCTGCAACAGCTGGAAAGACCACAGAAGTACCTCACCAAGAGGATCAATGGCCTCAAACAGATGCCCCATGCCGCTCGACTGAAGAAACTGCAGTTGTACTCGGTTGCATACCGCCTACTCAGAGGTGATCTCTGCCTGACATACAAGGCCATGTCCAACCCAGAATTGATGGACATGCTCCACCCAAAGAAAACCTTATCCCCTCAAGTCACATTCTCTAGGGATCTAAACCTTACCACAACAATAAACAGGATGCGCTGGAGGGATAGATTCCTGTCCCAGAGACATCCCATGCTTTGGAACAAGATCCCAATCTACATTAGACAGAGCTCCTCGCTAACACTCTTCAAAAGAAACCTTGACGAGTGTATGGGAAACAGAAAGTTTACCTCGGGGATCACTTCAATGGCTCTGCTGGACAGAGGCACAGGGAACTAATCTAAGGGGACGGTGAAAGCCAACACATTCTGGCTAGGCTTATAAATGCCTTCGGGCAGATAGCCTAGTACCCACCTATGAACCTATGAACCTATTCTACACTGTCATTTTTTTACAGTCTTGGCACCAGTGCTCTTACCAGGATTGGGCACTTTTTTATCGTGGGTCTTGTGCAGCCAGCTATCTTTTTTAACTGACCTACATCTGTCCAGGATATATATGCAATATAAAATACAGTCTATGTAACAGTGTCATCTTGGTGAGATTTTGTGACAAAATAGGGTCCACCTTATGAAGGTACTCACTAAGACTAGAGGAAGAATTCAGTTTCAGCAATACTACTCTCCTTTGCTTGCTGAGTTATCTCTCCATTTGGACCACTTGATATTTTATGACTTGATATTTTAGTTACATATATCAGTAGCATATTTAAACACAACCGTAAATTCTCTTGTATGAGACCCATTGCTCCTACTACTATTAGAACTGTCTGGGTATCCTTCTTCGACTTTACTCTCAGTTCTGCCTGCAAATCCTGGTATTTTATGACTTTGTGTGTGTCTCTCTCTCTATGTAAGACACTGTAATTCACTGTGTACAGCAATTTCAATTAGCAATGCTACTTTTATCTTCATTTCATGGGCCACTACATCTGGTTTTCTTGCATCTATTTTATGAATTGTTGACAACTGGGTGATACCATGTGATATAAGCTTCATCATTCTCTTTAATGCTTTTTGACTCATGTTTCCAATGCTTCTCAGGTACTGCAATATTGTAATGTTTCACAATCCCCAATGCAATAGTCTTGCCAAATTATTGTGCCTTTCAGTATACAGGCCCTCTGCCATGAGTGCATCACACCCAGCAAAAGATGGGACACTGTTTCCAGTTCTGTTTTACAGAACCTGCATTGTCTGTTTCTCCGTGTTCAATGTTTTCTATAAGCCAATGTGTATGTAGTCCACTGTTCTGGGTCGCCATTACTAACCTTTCATCTTATGATTTGAATTCACCTCTGTTTAACCATTCCTGCATCAAATCCCAATTAACATGGGTTGTTCCAGAAAATCTCTTTACTTGTCGCAATATTTATGCCGTCTCCACATTATTTCCGTCTCATCTGATCCTTCTCCTTATATTCTTTTTTTTTTTGACACATTCAGTTGATGCCTGATTTTTGTCTACTTCTGGTTTTATTTACATTCCCACTTGGACCAATATGCTTCTGCTAAACGAAGCAGGGAAATCATCTTATAATTCTTCTCCTCATGTTTTAAAACTTTCACTATGTTTGGATCTGATGAGGTCAGCAGATATGTATGCCGTCCATGACTGCAGATCTACACATGTAATTAATTTCGAGGAGGCCCATACCTCCTTCAGATGGAATATGAGCCCCTCTGATGCAGACACAGCCTCCCATTTTACATGTGTTACAAAAAAGACTAATAAAGTCTGGTGATAGCCTCGGAAAAGCAGGCATTTTCAATGATCTAAACACTCTATTAGATGGACCTGATGATGAAGTTCAGGAGAAAGTGTTTTCTTAAATATAGTTCTACAGTTGTAGCTCATAGTGTGTTGTCAAGTTTTGTTTGTTATAAGTTAAAAATTAAATAAAACCTTTTAACTAAGAATGAGGTTCCACAGGCTGCTGAGCTGGTAAACCCTCACGGGTCATTCAGGAATATTCAAATAAGGGACTAACCTCTAAGCTCCAGGATTGGCTCCTTGTTTTTCCATCTCCCAGAATTTCCTCCAGTCAGCTCCCATGGTTCCTCCCACCATTGTCTATAACTGCCTTTAAAAAACTGATCTGTTGAATGTAATGTACTAGAACAAGAACACCTGTCCATTTACCTACTTAACTGAATAAACTACTGGAAACTACAACAATGTGTCTTTATTCCTTGCACACGTAAAGTAACACAGAAAAAGAGTCTCCTAGATCTACTAGCTTAAGTGATTTTACCTGGAGTAATCATTTATACTCTGTTTCTTTTTAGTCCTGTCACCCTCTGGGTCACAGGTGGGATACCAGACTCCACTTGGGCCCTCTGGATTACCTCTGTTTTCCTTCAGAAACAGAAATATATAATCTTGGTACACACTGATTTTTACATGTCATTTGATAAATGTGAAGCATTTTTCTTGTTTTAGTGTCCAACTGATCAAATACCTTTGGGTCCAATCAAGCTCCCTAAAACTGTAAGTTAGAAGTAAGATAAAACACTTTTGAGGCAACTGTGATGTTGAACATGCTCTTATTATAAACTGAGGTTCAATCAGTTAACATATTATGAACTGTAGAGAAAGAAAAACGAGCTACTTCACAATTAAGAAAGAACTTAAACAGTAAATAACCCCCCTGATAAGTGTGGACTCATGACACTTAACAGACAGGGAGATACAGAAGGCTATCCCTTTCAGGATTATTGAATCGGCTGAATATTTAGTCCTGTATTTTATCCTTAACTTCTTTTTTTTTTTTAATATTTTTATTAATTTCCAAAAACAAGAAAACATGAATGCAGGTTATTTATGACAATGAAGTATTTACAAATTATTTAAAAAGGTAGGCTAAAACCTCTAAACAGATATCAAACATTAAAACAAAAATAAAGTATTTACAAGGGTGTCTATTGTTGACATATAATTGACTTTCTATACAATTGTTTCCTGATTATAATCTGCTGCAGTCATTATTCTCCAGTATTTCAGTTACTTTTTGCCATGCTAACCATTATGATGTAGTTCTTTCAGTTCTTCCTTTAATAGTGTTCATTTCCAATTGCGATACTGCTGACACCATATTCATGAATTGCTTAAAGGTTGGAGAAGCTTTGGATTTCCAGTTTGATGTAATGTTCTTCCTTGCAATAGCTAGGAGAGTCCATAAGATTACATATTTTGTTCTTGGCACACAGTCAGGTACAGGTGCATTAAACAAAATAATAGATTTGGAAATCTGGAATTTATCATTGAATACCATTTGCAGAAAATAATTTATTTTATCCCAATATGGTTTAATCAAATGGCATTCATAGAACATATGTTGCCAGTCTGCTTTTATTGATAAATCACATCTCCAGCAGCCAATATTTTTCTTAAACATAAGTTCCATTTTATGAGGGGTTACATAAGATCTGTGTATGAATTGCCATGTAAAAAGTCTCCAATATAATGAAAGTGATGTCTGCTTTGGAGAGAGAAGAATTAGTTTTTTTATCTCTGTCATTTGGCACATGTCCATTAACTGATCTATAATAATTCCATATTTTGTCATTATTATGCATTTTTATTTTTTTGTTTGTTTTATAAATAGATAAGTATCTCTTTCCAGTAATGGGTTGATTCGTTAGTAATATTATATGTTCTATAAGGTTAGAAACATTTTGTCTTATTGATGGTTGCATTGTTTCTTGTTTACTTAATATATACTGTCTTAATTCTTGTACATGTAACCAGGAACTATCTTCCATATTTAATTTCTGTTTAAGCTGGTCTATTGTCAGAGGTTTTCCAGAGTTTAGCAATTGATGCCAATATATTAATCCCTTTTCTTTAAGCATGTTGACTACTTCCATATTAAATGTTATTATATTACCTTGTGTGTACGCTACTGGATATAAAAAAAATGACCATGCTTTAATATCAGGATTGCTATTAATAAGATTTTGGAAATTTTTTAATGTATAAGTAATGTATTTGGAACTTATATTTTTATTCTTATGTATCATCATATATTCCTTCATCAGCCATAGAAAATTGTTTGGTATGAAATCTGTATACTTTTTTGCTACTATAAATCCTGATTTTAACCAGATTCTCTCATGAACTAGCTTCCATTTTGATGTATATTTTGTATTTAGTCATAATGATATTGTTTTAATAATGGATGAATGCAAATATATTTCTATGTCTGGTAAACCTATACCACCTATATCTCAATCATCTAGATGATACTTCATAGCTATCCTTGTTTTTTTTTTGGATACCATAGGAATCTTACCATTAAATCATTTAATTGTTTTAGGTGTGATTTAGCTGGTGGCAAAGAACAAGCTTGTATGACAAAGAATTTTTGGAAATATGATCATTTTAATTACATAAAGCCTTTCTTCCATTGAAAAGAAGAATTTATTCCATCTTTGTATTAGATTTTTAATATTATTTAAGGTCTCTTTATAATTTGTTTCAATTGTAGTATCTAGGTTGTTAGTTATTATAATTCCCAAGTATTTAATTATATTATCGGTAGAGATATATTTATGGTATTTTTTATTTAGATCTTTTTTATTAGTATTTATAAGCAATACATTTGTTTTGTTCTCATTAAATTTAAGACTTGAAAAGTTTTGAAAGTTTTGAATTGAGTCCCATAATGCTTTTAAACTGCTATTATTATTTTTAAGGTAATTAAAATATCATCAGCAAAAAGTTGAATTTTAAGCTCTATGCTGTTGTCTAGTTGTATTCATTCAATATTTTTATCCATACATATATTATTTGCAAAGAGTTCAATGACTAGCGCAAACAATAACGGAGAAAGAGGGCAGCCTTGTTTTGTGCCCTTAGTTATTTTAAAAGATTTAGACAGACAAGATCCCAGTTTTATATAAGCCAATGATTTTTCATATAATGATTTTATTAACAAAGTGAAGTTGTTTGACAAGCCATATTCTTCTAAAACTAACCACAGATAATCCCAGTTCACTGAATCAAATGCGCTATTTATGTCTAAGCTAATAACATTCATTTTGTTTTTTGTGATATTTATATAATCAATTAAGGAAAGAATTCTTTTAATGTTGTCATAAGTGTTCCTATCTTTTATAAAACCTGTTTGATCCTCCTCTATCAAAAGTGGTAGTAATTGTTTTATTCGAGCAGCATGTATTGCCATAAAAATTTTATAATCTATATTAAGAAGTGAAATAGGTTTGTATGATGAACATTCACTGGGATCTTTATTTTGTTTCAGAATTAGTGATATTAATGTGTACTTCCAAGAAGGAGGAATGTCTTTACCATTTTTAACTGATGTAAAGACATTCAATAACAACAGCAAAGCCTCATTTGATAGCAATTTAAACATTTCTGGGGTGATATTATCTATACCTGGAGCTTTGTTTAATTTTAGCTTATTTACTTCAGCTTTAAGTTCTGTCATTGTTATTTGTTTATCTATTAGTTGTACCTGCTCCTCTAATAACCTAACTTTAACATTGTTTTTGAGAAAAGCTTTCAAGGTTGAATGTGTTTTCTGTTTTCTCATTTTGATTATTGTTTATGAAAAAATAGCCTAAAAGCTTCTAGTATTCCTTCTAAATCAGATACTTTCTTTTTGGTTTCTATATTATGTATTTCCTTGATTTGATTTGTTTTAATAATCTTTTTAGTCCTATTTGATATTCTTCGTTGGTTTTTAGGGTTCATTGAATAGTAACATAGTTTAATTTTTTCTAAGTTGATCACTGTTTTGTGGTGTAGTGTCTCTGAGTATTTTTTATTAGTATCTTCTAGCTCTTTTATTAAGTTGGTGTTTCCATTTTGAATATCAAGCTTTAAATTATCTACTTTTGACTGTAATTCCATTAATTCCTTATTCCACTGTTTTTGTTTATTTTTATACCATCCCACCGCTCTTCCATATAGGTATGCTTTCAATGCATCCCATATATATATTTCAGATACATCTTTTGTAAGATTGATATCTAGGAATGTTTGTGTCTCTTTAATATAAAATTCCTTAAAATCTTTGAGATTTGTTATGTAAGATGGTATTCTTGTTACTGATATCCTTCTCTTGAAACATAAGTCTATCTCAAACGTTATGGTGTTATGGTCCGAAAATGGACATGAAATTGTCTTGACTATTTAATTTAGAGGTTAAATCCTTAACTTCTGATAGCTGCAGTTCAGTAATGTACATAATAAAATTGAGTTTAATTGCATATAGAATTCACATCTTAAAATAACTCATGGTACTTCAAAGGTATATAAAAATGTATAGACCTTCCAGTAGAAAAATAATTTCTTCCAATGGGCTATGTCTGTAAATTACATACAAAAACATATAATTAGGCACAATTGTTATTTTAAATAATAATATATGGAAATGCAAGTAACTACATTTCTATAGTCAAACTTTACAGTTAGGAAATTATGGTACAGTTTTATATTACTGAAAATTGAGACATTTTAAAATTATGAAATTATTCAGTGTGCGACAAAAAACTTAAATGGAAACTGGTATACAAAAAGGAGATGAAAATGTACCATTTAAAATGGGGTGCATCTTCTAAACTTGTAAGAACTCCAAACAATATATAATCTTAAGATTATGTTACTACTGGTAAAGAACTTAAGGTGCTTCATGAGGTTGGATATCTCCTTTAGTCCAGAACAAATAATAGTATTTTTTGGGTTAACTGTAACTTTAAAAGTAGAAAAACTGACAAGAGTTTGACGAGATTAGTACCACACATAGGAGTTTGATAACAATGCAAAATTTGACAAAACAGATTCAGTACTGACATTGTTAGATGAGATGACAAACAATGTTGACTGAGAGGGCATGACCTTGTATGATAAGGAAGAAGAAGACAAAAAGTTGACTTTGAGGCACTGGATGAAAGATGCTAGCACTGTACTGGATATGACTATGTACAAGGCAAAATATTTATTGTGCTACATCAATATGCAAAACAGTTGTAAACTACAGAAATCGAGAGCTGTGAAATACTAAAGTTTGACATTACATGGTCACTAAAACAGAGAAGTGGTCAAGTACGAAATACAACTGTTCAGATTTCTGTTCAAACAGAAACTTGTCTCACTGAAAGATAAAGCAAGAAGAAGAAATTTGTAGCTATAAGACATTTCGGAAGGTCGTGCCTAATAATCAGCTTACATAGTATGTAATAGCAGGGAGGTGCCCTACATACTATGCAAGCTTCTTCTGCTACATAGATCCGTCTCTACTCAGCAGCACAGCCTGTCACTACTGGGCAGCAAGGTTTATGATGCTACCACATAAATTTGATGGTCAATAGATGAAGTCTATGCTAAAGAGGTCCCTTACTCAGCAAGGTGCACTGCGCCATTAACACACTTGCTTAGTATGCATTGCAGACACATTATATCATACAAGTCTAATAATACAGTAGAGCAGAAAATGTTTGCTAGCATACCAATATTTTGAAGCATGCACCTGTACATTTAAATTGATTTAATCTGAGCAGGGTGAAGCAGAGCAGCAGGGAAGTGGTACTGTATGTATGTATGTATGTATGTTAGGGTGTGTGAGAATTATGTCTGTGTGTTTATGATAGTTTGTGTGTGTATGTGGGCACAGGGACTGTGTGCCTGTATATGCATGCAACAGTGACAGTTTTCTTTTCGTGTATGTGTGTGTGGGGGGGTGGATCCAGGCTGTCTGATGTGACTGCATTTGCTGTGTGTATACACCATGGATGCAGAGAGTGCAGATACTGAATATGTGTATGTTTCTGTGTGTGCCCATGCATGTATGTGTGTGTGTGTGTGTGTGTATATACACCTATGCATGTCCATGCATGGATGTGTGTGTGTGTGTGTGTGTGTGTGTGTGTGTGTGTGTGTATGCTTGCATGCCGATGCATTTGTCTGAGGTGGGGGATGCCTGCATGTGTTCTGTTAGGACACATGCCACTTTGTATCATCTGATGTGACTGCATTTGCTGTGTATGTGTACACCATGGATGCAGAGAGTGCAGATACTGAATATGTGTATGTGTGTGTGTGTGTGTGTGTGTGTGTATATACGCCTATGCATGTCCGTGCATGCATATGTGTGTGTGTGCATGCTTGCATGCCAATGCACTTGCCTGAGGTGAGTGGGGGGATGCCTGCTTGTGTTCTGTTAGGACACATGCCACTTTGTATCACATGTTGGTATGGTACTCAGTGGAACAGTACAGAACTGTTCCAGTTGAGAGATTCTTAGTCATGCAAATTCTCACTTAAAAGGTTGTTGCTCCAGTGTGACTATGCATGACTATGTGTCTAAATGGTGGCAGCTTGCTACCCTGTGCAGAGCTAATGACTGTGGAGCACAGCCAAAGACAGCACTTTGGACTGCAGTTGCAAAGAACTCCTCAGGTATCATGGAGACTTACAGGTTGTTCTTCTCTGTAACTGAAAGAGGTTACATAAGGCCCCAAACTATTTTGGTGCAGTTTGTCACTTGGTATGGTAAGGAAGAATAGTTGGGGCAACTAAGGTATCTTGAAAACAGATATATAATGGAAGTGCTTACAATCTCCACAGTTTATTAATGCAATAAAAGAATGCTGGGAGCAGAAGCTAAAATATAAAATGATATTTCTGATGTATTTATGGGCGCTCTTTCTAGTGGAATGCAGGTACTTACTACTGTTTAGACATTAACAGATAGTTTATTTGAGGCAAACCCTATAGCCTATCATACGAAGGACTCAGAAAGTAACACTTCCTCTATGACAACAGACTGAGTTCAGTGGTATTGAAGGACAAATGGGAGGAATGGACATGGCAGGTTGTACTAGACAAGAGGTTTTGTGTGTTCACTGGCTAAATTAGTGATCAAACAGAATTTTTCTGCTTCTGCAATTCCAACGTTTGATTAGCAATGTTTTTTTCCTGAGTTTTGGACTTTCTACTGGGACTGACTTAAGTTAGTTTCTTGAGCAATAAGTAAAAAAAAAATATTATACCACAGAATGCTGTAAAGAAGTATATGGCAATTTGTTAGCATTTTTTTCTAGCCTGGCTGTTCTACATCATTGTCTAACATTCAATAACTTTAAGTGTGCCTACCAAAACAGTAAATATGAGTCACTCACTGCTCAAATAATTTAAAAAGGAGACTGCAGTTAAAATGTAAAGCATTTGTATGTTCTTTCTCCGTTACATGTATATACTGAAAGTACTGTGAGCTAATTATTGAATAACTTGGCTGCATTTGATGACCAGGGAAAACTAGAGGGGATGTTGTCAGTGATTTGTGGAAGAAAGAGATTCCCCTGGCCTCATGAATATATACTTTAACAGATTTTCATAAAATAATGTACCATTGTGGTTCACTAATTCATGAAATTAAATGGATTTGATTTTTAGCCAAGGGAATGTTGCATTTCTTTTTAAAATGGGGAACCCATCTGTAAGATAACCGAGTTATTTATGCATGCGTGTGTGTGTGTGTGTGTGTGTGTGTGTGTGTGTGTGTGTGTGTGTCTGTCGGCAATTTTTTTACTACAGTAAGTAGGTTTATCATTGTGTAGTTGAGTTTTTACAAACGTTTTCTGCTTCTATCTAAATTAGAATTTAACTAATTTTATGGAAGTGCATGAATACAATAAGTATGAATGGTTTTATATTTATGTTAAGTTTATATGTATATTCAATTAGTGAAATTTAAACATGTTTTGATAGTATGTGTTACTGAGTAATGGGGAGTGTCTCCATTAACTGTCCTGTTTAGAAGTAATCTTTGCATACTGAACTTGAATGATCTCATTAACTAATGACCATGGTTCAAGATTACCTAAAAAAATTACCTTTACTAGTGGTGACTTTCTAAGATTGTAGATATGGGATGGGGTGTTCTATATCATCACAGTAGATGGTTTTAGACATATCTATATGATGGCATCGGTTTTCCCAGTACAGATATTATTAGATTCCAATGTGGAAAAGGCTTGACAGGTTGGTTAGGCTAATAAAGATTGTTGTTAAGAGTGTATTCATATATTCATAGGTTTATAAGTTCTAAATAATTAGTCTACAAACCATTACAACCTAGCCAGGAAACCATATTTAAAAGTTCCATCTAGCCTCAGGGAGGAAGGGTGGCACAAGACAGATAAGGGCAAAATGGGTGTTTGCCAATCTAGTTAGCTAAGTTTACAATGAAGGTGGCAAAGGTGCTACTCTGACACGTAGAGGAAGCTTGTTCCAGAGGGAGATGTTTTGGAATGTGAATGCATCACAGAAATATTTATTTCTTATCTGTTTAAGAAAGTATAGTTCCGTTAACTGTGAATTTAAAGAACCACATGTTATGTAGTCAAGGAGGGTTGGATCTTTTATGGATCAAAAGGCTAGACACAGAATACCACTGAAGAGTCTATAAGGTACAGTGATACGGCAGCCAGTCTGTCCTTAATCTTTTTATTTATGAATCACGGAGGTCTCTCAAGACAAGAGATATGTTCAGACAAACACATAACAAAAAAGGGACATTATATTCAATACTGGATCTGAAGGGAGATGGGTAAAGGAGAATTAAGAGATGTCTCTGAAAATTAGATGAGCCAGATGGATGGCTTTTTGAATTATTGCAGATATATGATGGGCAACAGATATGGAACTATCAACAAGGAATGGCTAGATTACTCATTTATGGCCTGATTTAATGAGGGAAGGTGACACATATGGAGATGTGCCATATTTGTAAAGACATGATAAAGCATATAAGGGCCCTAATTACATAGTCAGCTATTTCTACAAGAGAGTTAGCCTTTATAATGTCAAGGAAGGCTTGGCATGCACTCCATTGGAAGTGCAGTTTAGCCAATTTATAGACAGACAAGCGAAGTTCCCCAAAAGAAATCTGTTGGGTTTGATGGAAATTTCAGCTAAGGTGCTAAGACAGCTATCATGGTCAGAAGGAGACAGGCTTCTGCAGATAGCTACGAAGTGGTAATCACTTTTATTTAGGGTGATTGACATGTCATAAAATTGAAATTTGGTGTCATATGGAATCAGGTGTGAGGAGAAGACATCCTTGATAAACACATACACCCCTTTGCAATTGTCAGGAGGTCTGAAGATATAAGTATTAAACTAGGAATAAAGGGTGTGCTTTCATTGCTTTGAAACTATTACACTGTATATGCACATATACATATTTGTTCAAAATGCAGGAAGTACTTGGGTTTAGACATTTCTTTTTTAGTCTCCTGGCACTGAGTAGTGCTACTTTAATATATTCTGAATTAGACTTTACTAAGTTGGAATGTCCATCAGATGGATTCTGCCTATAAAAGTACTATGTGTGCAGCAAAATCCTTAGCCAGGATATGAAAGTTATGGTAAGAGAGATGCAGACCACCCCTGGCAAAGCAGGAAGGCTTGTCAGGCATCTCATCTCATGCCAACACATGCTGAATCACCTACAATGACAGCAGCTATATAATCAGTCCTTAAAGCCAATTATCTTGTCTTTGGATCATAGCATTGCTCTGTGTGATGGCAAACCCCACCCAGGAATACTTTCTTTCTTCCCTCAGATGTAAGCATAACAAACAGAAGCATACCTAGGGATGGGGCAAAGGAGGCAGCCACCCCAGACACAATGTGTTAGGAAATGTGGCCAGCAGATACCAATCAGTAGGTAGTGCAGTAATGTGTATTCATTTCCATACCTCTGTATCTGAACGCCAGTATGGAAATGAAATACTACCTTTGCTGTCAAGACTGAAGCACTTGCTTCAATGGTTCATATTTTGCATAACCTGTAGCTAGCTGGTTGTTATAAATGTGACAATAGGCTTGCTACAGTTTTTTTTTTTAAGTACAGAAGACTTTTTGTATTCTTAAAAACGGTTAAGGGGCACTGAGGACACAGCACACCCTAGGAGAGAGTTGGCATGTGTCAGATTGTGGAATGGTACCAGGCATAAGATGAGGCCGCCACAGCTCTGATAGCAAGATCACTCATATCACTCTGCAGTGCTTCTAGGAAGAGTGCCCAAGGTAATTCAACCCCCCCCCCAATGGATTACTGGCCAATTCATAATTAAATTTGCCAGGAAGAAGGATTCTAAGAATGTCTGTTACATCCAAAATCCTTTCTTTGGAAAGACAGCTGACCATCACCCTTCTTCATTCCAGACTGGTAATAGTGATGCCAATATGCCTGAGTCACATATTACTATAACCTTACCACAGGTGGATGCAGTCTCAGTTGGCCTTAACGGCTTGGAGTCTGCAACCTATGGATTTTACAGTTATGTGTACTGGCAATGTGTGTGTGGAGCGAAAGTGGGTGTGTTGCTCTGTGAAATATGGTTTCTCAGTCCTTAGTTTGGGAGGCTTAGGTAGTAGCATCAGCTAGTACAGTTCTATTATGTAGATGTAGGTAGTAGCATCAGCTGGTACAGTTCTATTATGTAAATGTAGGCAGTAGCATCAGCTGGTACAGTTCTATTATGTAAATGTAGACAGTAGCATTAGCTGGTACAGTTCTATTATGTAAATGTATGCAACAGTAACAGCTGGTACAGTTATATTATGTAAATGTAGACAGTAGCATCAGCTGATACAGTTCTATTATATAAATGTAGCCAGTAGCATCAGTTGGTACAGTTCTATTATGTAAATGTAGCCAGTAGCATCAGCTGGTACAGTTCTATTATGTAAATGTAAGCAGTAGCATCAGCTGGTACAGTTCTATTTTGTAAATGTAGGCAGTGGCATCAGACAGTACAGTTCTATTATGTAAATGTATAGCATCAGGTGGTACAGTTCTATTATGTAAATGTAGGCAGTAGCATCAGCTGGTACAGTTCTATTATCCAAATGTAGGCAGTACCATCAGCTGGTATAGTTCTATTATGTAAACAGCATAGCAACAGCAAATAGCAGAGCACTGATTCAGGCCATCTATTTTTTGGAGAAGGTTCCCCTGCACGCTAGTAGCAGGAGCATGCAGTTAGAACTAGTCTGATTGAAGACTGCTGGAACAGGGCTCAGTTTTGAGCTTTTTATCTGGTTAATTGGGTAACTTGCTTAAATCAGTTTGTTCGTTTTCTATTGTTTTATATATATAAAAAATTGAACTTTATTCATCTGCTTTTACTGTATTTGTGTTTCTTCCTACTTTATTACTAGGGACATTGACTACAACTCTGATCTGCAATATATAACAATAAGAATCCTTTTCTGTACATTTAAAGTGTTTTTTGATTGTATCTGCTTTATTTTCTGAAAAAAAAAAAAAAATATATATATATATATATATATATATATATATATATATATATATATACTTGTTCCCCACCTTTCTAAGCTAGTATAGTCCAGTTTTCAGGTTAGTGCTGAATTCAGGGCTGTGTTACAAATCTCTGCATTTGCCCATACCTTATTTGTATAGAAGGAAGTTTCTCTGTTCACCTGTGAGAGAGGGTAGCTTTGGCCAGCCTATCTGTCCCTGGAGGAGTGGTTTCAGCTCAGAAATTAGTAGTTTATTGGCCATTTTGGGCTAATTTCTATCTCTTTCATTTCCCTGCTATAAATACCGCATTTGCCCGGTTTTGCGTGCCGGGCAGTGCCGGTTAGCTAGGGTAAAACTATTCCCGGCTCCACAAAGTCTCCTTTTCAATTTTTCCCTTGGAACTAGACAAACTTTCAACTTAAGCACTCAAGCCACTAATTTCTCAGCCCGGCACTTGCTTAAAACTTATAGCAAGCACTTACAAACCCTATCACTAGACCCTCCTGTACTGTACAGAAGGACAAGGCTCTCTATACGACCTTACCAGCCATCCAGTAAAACAGTTCACTGTACCTATCCAGGAATGTCCAAAGGGCAGTTTCAGGTGTACTCTTCAGTCCAACTGGTGAATCTGGGCATTTTGAGGCAATGTTACAACTACCTCATGTACACAGACAACCCTCTCCTCCTACCACCAAACACTAATACATGCGAGAGATGCAATTATACAGCCAAACTGGAGGCTAAGCTCTTTCAACCCAAGACTGGATCAGACAGTCAAGAGAAGAAGGGAAATACTTGCATCACACCACCAGTCTCACATAGACCCATTAAACCAGCACTGGCAAAAAACACACATAAATACATGAAAACATACTAGGAGGCTCCAAGTAAAAATCTGCAAAACCAACAGGGACCTCCAAAGCAAACATCCAAGCAACCTCCAGCCCCCAACACAAACCATGAAATACATACTTCACAAAACCAGTGTGCCATGCAGTCACAGCCCTTAAGGCAAAATAACATACCCAACATCCTAGTAATAGGTGACTCTATAGTCAGGCACACTGACGTCCCACTCATTAAGCTGAATAAGGAGAAGGTTACTGTTAGCTACCTGTTGGGTGCCAGGATCCGCCACATAACACAAGCACTCAGGTCACTCCAGAACAAGTACAAATATGACTCTGTTATTGTCCATGTTAGTGTGAATGACCTGAGCCGTACCTCCCTGGGCTACATGAAAAGAGACATGGAAGAGCTCTCTGATCATGTAGCCCAGGCTGGAATGACCCTGACCCGGAGTAGCATCCTGCCCTCACCAAGAATGATACCACGGTATAAAGAAAAAAAAATTCTCGATTTCAACAACTGGCTAAGTTTCTGGTGTCATTCAAATGGGATCCAGTGTCTGTCCACCTGGGATGACATGCTCGACAAGCCACGCTGCTTCACTAGAGATGGCTTGCACCTGTCACCCTTAGGCTTTCGAATACTGGCCAAGGCTCTTGCCAACCCCATAGTGCCTTTTTTAGGCAAGGCTCAAAAGACAAACCCATCACCGTAAATAGCAAACACAAAACCGAGGGTAATGCTACTCAATGCCAGAAGTACAAACCTCAAAATGCACGCACTCGAGGCACTCCTCGGTATGGAGAAAATCGATGTATGTGCAATAAGAGAAACCTGGTTTAAGGCACCAGAGAGCATCTCAGCACTACCAGGCTGCAACTCATACCATACATTTCGGCCACAGAACCCAAACCGAAATACAAAAGGTGGGGGCATATCCATATTCATCAAGGATACCCACACCTCCAGGTTAGTGGCACAGCACGATGCTTCAGAGATCATCCACGTGCAACTAACAACGGGCAAAACTGCAATTCAAACTGTAGCTTGCTACAGATCACCCACCATGTCCCAGGACCCCCATTCCGCTTTTCTGGAAACACTGGGAAACATAAAGGTCCTACCAAACACCCTAATATTGGGTGATTTCAATTACCCAAACATTAACTGGGAGAACTACTCAAGTACTAACTCCCTTGCCCAACATTTCCTAGAATTTATAAACTCAAATGCCCTGATTCAACTGGTCAGCATTCCCACCAAAGGTGACAACATATTGGACCTGATCATCACCAACATGGGTGACCGGTGTTCTACACCGGATGTCAACCCCTTGCTGGTTAGATCTGACCATAAACAAATCACTTTGGATATCCACATTCCGCCCCCTTCCCTGGACAAGGAAACCACCGTGAAAAACTTTTCAAAAGCAAACTTCACATTACTTAAGACCGAGGTGGAAAGTTTCAAAGCCCCCATGCTGAAGGATAACTCTGCCCAAGCTGCAAAATCCTTTACTAATGCATTCTACGGGCACCTACAAAAATGCATGGATCATGCCATCCCAAGCAAAACCAAGACTCACTCCTCCAAGAAAAGGAAACCAGTCTGGTGGACTCCAGCCATAAACAAGCTATACAATAAAAGGAGGAAACTAGTACAAAAAACAATAAAATCCCAAGAAGGGAAGACATCCCTGATCAGTATCAGCAAGAAACTACGATCCCTCATAAAATCATCCAAGGCGAGCTTTGAAAGAAAAATTACCAAGGACTCCAAAGATAACCACAAGCCATTCTTTAGCTATGTCAAGAATCTAAGTGGCAATGCTCAGATCTGCTCGGAGTTAGTGCAGACTGGCACAAAATACACTGAACCAACCAATATCAACAACATCCTGGCAGACAGGTTCAGCTCAAACTTCACCCCCCCCTCACTCCCAAAAGGACCCATAACCATACCAGAAGAATGTAGAGTCCCTGAAATCACAGACACTCAGGTTAAAACATCCCTCTCCAAAGCCAAAAACACAGCATCAATGGGACCGGACGGTGTCCCAGGCTGCGTCCTACACAAGCTCAAAGACGAACTAACTCCTCACCTAAACACACTGTTCAAACTCAGCCTCTCCACAGGTTACGTACCCATAGATTAGCGCACAGCAACGGTTATTCTCCCCCACAAAGGTGGAGCCACAACAGACCCTGGGAACTATCACCCTATAAGCCTGACTAGCTTGGTCTGCAAGGCTATGGAGCGCATCATCATGGAACTCATTAACAGAGACATTGGGAACCTCAAAACACTGGACCCTACCCAGTTCGGCTTTGTTAAGGGCAGATCATTCCTCCTAAACCTGCTGGACTTCTTTGAGACAGTTACCAAGGCTATAGACGAGGGATAGGTGGTACACACAGCCTACCTAGACCTCACTAAAGCCTTCAACACCATTCCCCATTCTGGTATTCTAGGCAAGCTCACCAGCCTGAACATAACCCCCTACGTCACAAGATGGGTTGCCAACTGGCTCACGGACAGAACCCACATAGTGAGAGTTGCGGGAGCTAGGTCCGACTCTAAACCGGTTACAAGTGGCATTCCCCAGGGCTCAGTCTTACGACCCCTCCTGTTTGGCATATACTTCTCAGAGGTACAGGCAAGCACAGGAGAACTATGGCTGACCAAGTTCGCACATGACTGCAAACTAGGGGCTATAATTGACTCTCCAGCTGACATAGACATCCTCCAAAAGGGTCTCACTGAGACGGATACCTGGTGTCAAAATCATGGCCTCAAGCTAAATGCCAAAAAGTGCATAGTCATCCCCTTTGGAAAAAACAAAGTACCCACAAACTACCACATAGTTGGCAGTCCCCTAGATATGGAAGACGTAATAAGGGATCTGGGGACCCAAGTAGATCGTAATCTCACCTTTGATAATCACATTGCCAAAGTGGTTAGAAAATCCTTCTATTAGGCCCACCTAATCACAACAGAGTTCGCATCCAGATCAAAAGAGGTCAGTGCCCCTCCACTCATCACTCATCAGACCCATCATAGAGTACAACATCCCATTTGGGATGTACCTTACAAGACACCTGCAACAGCTGGAAAGAACACAGAAGTACCTCACCAAGAGGATCACTGGCCTCAAACAGATATGCAGCTCGACTGAAGAAACTCCAGCTGTACTCGGTTGGCCATGTCCAACCCAGAATTGATGGACATGTTCCACCTAACGAAAAACGTATCCCCTTGAGCCACACGCTCTAGGGATTTAAACCTCACCACAACAATAAATAGGACGTGCTGGAGGGATAGATTCCTGTCCCAGAGACTTCCCATGCTTTGGAACAAGATTCCAATCTACATTAGGCAAAGCTCCTTGCTAACACTCTTCAAAAGAAACCTTGACGAGTGGATGGGAAACAGAAAGTTTATCCCGGGGATCACTTCAGTGGCTCTGCTGGACAGAGGCACAGGGAACTAATCTAAGGAGGTGGCGAAAGCCAACACATTCTGGCTAGGCTTATAAATGCCTTCGGGCAGATAGCTTAGTACCTACCTATGAAC
Organism: Protopterus annectens; assembly: GCF_019279795.1. Taxonomy (NCBI): domain Eukaryota; kingdom Metazoa; phylum Chordata; order Ceratodontiformes; family Protopteridae; genus Protopterus; species Protopterus annectens. The sequence continues at coordinate 102,939,482 of NC_056732.1, forward strand.
CTATGAAACTAAATTTAGCCAGTGGCATCAGCTGGTACAGTTCTATTATGTAAATGTAGCCAGTAGCATCAGTTGGTACAGTTCTATTATGTAAATGTAGCCAGTAGCATCAGCTGGTACAGTTCTATTATATAAATGTAAGCAGTAGCATCAGTTGGTACAGTTTTATTATGTAAAAGTAGGCAGTAGCATTAGCTGGTACAGTTCTATTACATAAATATAGGCACAGTAGCATCAGCTGGTACAGTTCTATTATGTAAATGTAGGCAGTAGCATCAGATAGTATAGTTCTATTATGTAAATGTAGGCAGTAGCATCAGGTGGTACAGTTCTATTAAGTAAATGTAAGCAGTAGCATCAGTTGGTACAGTTTTATTATGTAAAAGTAGGCAGTAGCATTAGCTGGTACAGTTCTATTACATAAATATAGGCACAGTAGCATCAGCTGGTACAGTTCTATTATGTAAATGTAGGCAGTAGCATCAGATAGTATAGTTCTATTATGTAAATGTAGGCAGTAGCATCAGCTGGTACAGTTCTATTATGTAAATATAGGCACAGTAGCATCAGCTGGTACAGTTCTATTATGTAAATGTAGGCAGTAGCATCAGATAGTATAGTTCTATTATGTAAATGTAGGCAGTAGCATCAGGTGGTACAGTTCTATTATGTAAATGTAGGCAGTAGCATCAGTTGGTACAGTTCTATTATGTAAATATAGGCAGTAGCATCAGCTGGTACAGTTCTATTATGTAAATGTAAGCAGTAGCATCAGCTGGTACAGTTCTCTTATGTGAATGTAGGCAGTAGCATCAGCTGGTACAGTTCTCATGTCAATGTAGGCAGTACCATCGGATGGTACAGTTCTATTATGTAAATGCATGTATTCTGTTACTCGTTTTACTGATTGTTTGCTGAATACAGGATTATAATAACTGTTTTGATTGTTGTTGATCTATTAAATGTAATGAATAAGAGATGGAAGATAACCAAAGATTTCCAATTGGAACATAATGTATTTTAGACCTTTTGTCCCTACCTTTCCTGCTGGGGGCAGTATAGTATACTGTTTATTCTGCTTGAAGGTTATCTGTATAAGTAAACAGGATATGACTGAAAGTTTTTAAATAACAACTGCATGGCATGGAAGAATATTTGACAAAGTTTGTTGTGAAGAATCACATTCAAGTTGCTTCTTATGTCTTATCATTAAGGTAATACAGGAAGTCTGTATAATGTTGGAAAATGTATCAGGCTTATGAAAACTGCCTCCTGTTAAAAAGAATTATACTCGAAAAGTCAGTAAAGACAGTTGCTCGTTGGGCTGAGTGCCCTGTTGGCTGTGCTGAACATCTGAAGGAGGTCTGGCAGTACATTAGGTTCACTGAGGTAATTATGTTAAAGTAACTGGAATGGACTACATAATGATATGTGTTGAAAGTTCTTCTATGAATGATATTTTTTCTTTTTCCTTATTTTTAGGGATGGATGGTTAAGTGCCATTTCTGGGTTTAAGAGAACTTGAGACCCATATAAATGAAGAAGTGTTTTAACTGAGCATTACAGAATATATAATCAAAACACTTACATTTGAATGGTGATTTAATATTAAGATTTGCTCAGGAATGTGTGTGTTATACTTTTCATGAACTGGATTATGGAATTTAGATTCCCTAAGGATGAACAAAAAGGGTATCAATGCAATAAACTTTGAGTGGGAGTGCTTATGTAGTTTGGTAGAATAAAGGAAAAGGGATTACACCAGTAATGGCAAGGACTATATTGTCTAGTGACTAAGAAGGCTAGACTGTGGAATTTCTGCTAGTTACTATATGGCAACGTGTCAGTCAGTCAGTTGCATCTAAGCTGGGTAAGAATGTATTTATTTATTTTTAATGATAACAGACGTACCATACATACTTGTAATGGTAGGAAAACATTAAAAGCACTCCATAATATTATGGCCTAATGGCATTTAATTTAAGGGTATTTTTATCATAAGGTTACCATAATGGTATTTCATTGTTAAATGGATTTCTACAAATGGCTGTTACCATACACTAAGGTCATGTTTCAAGGTAATTACTAAAATACACAGTAACCAGTTCATTTTAGTTGCCTCCTTTCTTTCTTTCTTTCTTTCTTTCTTTCCTTTTTATTAAAGATATTTTAATCAATTAAATACTTTAGAAATAAGTGCAATATCATTTTAGATCAAACAATATCTGATGAGTTCAACAATTAAATCCACTAAAAATAAGAAGACATACCACCAAAAAACTGAACATATACAGACACATATACAATCAATTAGACAAATAACAATATATAACATCCGAAAGGCCACCAAAATAATACGGGACAACACACATCCTGCGCATGGACTGTTTAAGCATCTGGCATTGGGCAGGAGATATTGCAGCATCCGCTGCAGGTTTACAAGATTCAATAACTGTTTCTACTCTACAGTGATTAGACTTCTGAACTCGGGCACTAGTCCCAGGGGTCTGGACACGTAATAAGTCAATTTTTATTTATTTGAGCAATATATGCTTACATACATTCCAAGTAAGTGCAATATTTATTTATTATATCCATAGCCAGTATTATTTAACCCACTCAAGTGCAATATTAGACAAATAACTTAGGCATTTCAATCTGTACTAGGTTTTGTATTACTTTAAAAAGGATAGTTAATTTAACTCAGGAGGGTATTCTTTTCGTGTATGAGTGTTGGTAAATGTCTCTGCTCTTTCTTGCGTATATTGGGAGTAGTATTGCATTTGTTAGTTATATTTATTCCTCTACTTGTATGTGTGGCTTCACTTTCCTTTGTAATCTCAACAATTGAGCTGATGCACAAAATTTTGTTTAAGCTACGTGTGTACTTCTAAATGACAATAACGTTTACTTTGACTTGATCTTTTCTTTTTATCTTTCACATATTTAATTCTTGCCTTTTCTCCCCTTTCTGTATTTTTTCCTTTACATCTGGGCTGCCAGCATTCTCTTGTGGGTTCACGGATTATTTGGTTTCATCATACTAACTTGTCACATCATTTCCTCTTTTCAACCCTCTGCTATGAGACTTCTCACCCATCCATCCATTTGTAGCAAGTGACTTTTTATCTTAACTTCCACTCTTTTAAGTTACAGTCTGCTTCCAATCTCTTAGCATCTGCTTGCAATGAAATCCTCACTTCCTCTATGCATTTTTCTCATGCAGATCTGTCATATGGTTCCAAAACATATGAATGTGCCCTGCTTCCCTCTCTCCACACCTCAAACAGCTGCCTGTCCCTTCCTTCCATTTCTTACCTATTTGGAATGAGATTCAAAACCACTGATGGGCTCACCTCATATACTGATCCTACATACCACTAGTAATGACTGCTGACAGACTCACCTCATATACTTATCCTATACCACTAGTAACGACTGCTGACAGACTCACCTCATATACTTATTCTATACCACTAGTAACGACTGCTGACAGACTCACCTCATATACTGATCCTATACCACTTGTAATGATTTCTGATGGCCTCACCTCATATACTGATCCTATACCACTAGTAATGATTTCTGATGGCCTCACCTCATATACTGATCCTACATACCACTAGTAACGACTGCTGACAGACTCACCTCATATACTTATCCTATACCACTAGTAACGACTGCTGACAGACTCACCTCATATACTGATCCTATATACCACTAGTAATGACTGCTGACAGACTCACCTCATATACTGATCCTATACCACTAGTAATGATTTCTGATGGCTTCACCTCATATACTGATCCTACATACCACTAGTAACGACTGCTGACAGACTCACCTCATATACTTATCCTATACCACTAGTAACGACTGCTGACAGACTCACCTCATATACTGATCCTATATACCACTAGTAATGACTGCTGACAGACTCGCCTCATATACTGATCCTATACCACTAGTAATGATTTCTGATGTCCTCACCTCATATACTGATCCTATACCACCAAGATCACAACTCAGAGAAAAAAACTCTTACGTTGAGATGACTACAGAATGACAGGGCTCTTTTTGGTTACTAAAAGTCCTTTCTGGTGTACCAAAATAAGTAAGAAAATGCTTTCATTTAAACATAATGGACAGTTAAAGAAAAGACTGGTAAATGAAAGTGACATAAAAGATCTCATCACACCTTCTACAAAAACAGTACAAAGCAGGTATACGACTGACAGACAAGATGGGTACACTTCAGATACATAGCATGACTGTGGATATTAGTGGAGACAAAGTGGACAATACCCAGAGGAAATGTAATAAAGTTGCAGAAAGGAAGGGTCAAGGATAATAAAAAGATATTATTTACGCAGAAGGCTGTAGTTGTTTGAAAAAGATTCACTGCAAAGGCAGTCTAGTAAAGCAGTAGAATATAAGCTTGCAGAGAAACAGGAGAATTACAAAATATAGAATCCTAAGCTAGTGAAGTCCAGGAAAGGAAAGAATCTGGAGTGAAAGCGCAAGTTTAGCAAAGAAAACAAAAAAATGAATATGGACTAGGCAGATGTAGTCTGTGACATACCGCTCAACCTCTTAGTGAAAGAAATCTGGACAAAACCAAAAATCAAGGGGGGGTGCCAAAGGCACAAAAATAGAGACAGATCTCAAATATTGTTCTTATAAGCATAGAAAGTTGCTAGAATAACAGGTGTAGTGCTAACATACATTTTTCTGAGGGATATGAAGTCTGAAAAGTGTATGCTGTCATTATTTAGAGACTCCTGTACTCAATGATTTACCAGAAAACCATAAATATGAGGAAAAGACCAAAATATGAGCTAAAAATCTAGACATTCTGCAGAAATATGGACAGTTAAGAGGTATGTAGGAAAAATTGCATATGATTTAATTTTGTGATATTTAGAGCATATTTTCTTCTTATGCTGCAATGACTTACAAGACTGTCTAAATTTTTGAAAATGAAAGTCAGTTTCCAAAATGCAGCTCCGTTACTCAAACAAGGTAGATTTTGTATAGCAATATTGCTGGAAAAAATCCTGAAATGGCAAGCTTAAAGGGAAAAAATAATTCAGCGAACTAGGTATTCTGTAGAAAAGCTGTTTAATAAAATATGTAAGTTAAACAAAATAACAGTAAATGTGTAAGTTCTGTATTTATATTTTAGCACATCTTATTGCAGAAAAGAACTAAATTATTCTAAAAAGAGTATGTTTGGCTGCACAATGATGATAAGTGGTCAAATAAATAATTCTGTGATTACCTGAAATAAGACATGATAGTTGTAGCACCTGTAAAGCTATAATGCAATGTTTGTTCTCTGCTTTACAGTTTATGAAGGATAATGTGGTAGTTATGAGTCTATTCAGTAAGAAGATGAAAACGACCAAGAATTTCAGCAGACTCAAAATCAAAAGCCAAAAGTAATTCTAAAAAAGTTCTCCACAAATAATGTTGTTTAATTATGTGCTAGGTATAGACAGTGCTGACCAACTTATTGCAAGTAAAAGGGTTCATGTCTTGGTCTACATAGATACATATGAAGATATTGCCATAATAATTTAATGACCAGGGTCTGTTGACTTTGTTTCATGCCGTTACTCAGTATGGAAGGACATTACTGTGTTTTACTGCAGCCTGTAACATAAATGTGAAGTGTTTTTATGATACTCAGCACCAGTCATATCACTGTGAACATTGTCTCTGGACATATCCAGAAATATTTTACAGCTACTCTCAATTGCAGTTTGCACAGACCACCTCTTTTATTTGATAAGGTGCTACTTGTATCTAAGACTACAAAAATAAATGAAAGTAGAAGCTACCATTGTAATGTAAATTAGTGCAACACAGTACTTTTAACAGCTGTGCATTTGTTGTTGTCACTACTCTGCTCTCTTAGTAAGGGTCTCAGATGCTTCAGCCACCTTAGCTATGAGTTCAGCAGGATGCATTTGCATATAATGTAAATGAGGGATCCTGTCATATCAAGGCTTCCACTAGTGGGAGCTATGTTGTATTACTGACAGTGTTGCTAAGAGTAATACAGTTTGTTACACAGACAATGCTGCAGTTCTAAGTATAGAATCATGTCACGAAGTTTGCACCACATTTCTTACAGTACCATTAGTCAGCATAGTTTTATGGAGCAAAACATTACTTTGCAGGGACATGCTTTATCTTTCTGGTGCATTTCAGCCACAGCTACATTCCTCTAAATTCTACCTTCCTCTGCAATTCAAACATCTGTTAATCATGGATAATGGTGCAGATTTGCATTTGCATGCATAATGAATATCTACACACTGTGTAGCTTTAGTCTTCCAGATATGCAATTGTGTACACGCTTCTGTCATTATACGGAGACACCTTTATGAATTTGTGATTATATTGTATATTAGCCCTGCATAATTCCAAGCAATGTTTATGAACATACAGAGTGTATTTTTTGAGTAAAAGTAGTCCCTTTCTTTTAATTATTAATGCACCAACATTGCCTTATCAATACTGCAAGGTACATGTTTTGGCAGATGGACCACCAAAATATAAGTGGATAACTTTCTTTCCCTCAAATAATATTTTAAATTGTATTGGGTTAAATGCCTCAATATGTGACAGCATTTTAAATGTGCTGTACACAAGTGTGGAACTCTTAACATACCTTAGCCTTTTAAAATACAGGATATGGGTCTGGGAAGAAGGGGGCACCAGTATATCTGACAAGCATGTCAGTCTCTTGTTGATAATTAAATATGAACAAATAAGCTGCTGGTTTCAGTCAACGGCCAACTTATATAATTTCTTCTCATTCTATCACATATGTTGTCTTCTCTGATGTGGCATGAGAGCCACACTGCAGTTCAGTCACAAATGAAAAAGCCAGAACAGCTTGGCATTGCTGTTGCAGGTTTGTATTTATGTTTCTGTCATTATTTGTAAGCTCAACTCTCTAAAGTCAGGCTAAAAATAGCTCAGGTCTATTTCTCTATCAACGTCCGCTCATTCTCCTATCTAATGTATTGGCGTACAGTTCCATGACCAAGATGGGACTGACTCCATAGTTTTGCCTTCTGAACTGTGTAATATTTCTGCATTTCATTTTCAGTACGTTTTAAGTACAGTTTGAACTTACATCCACTTGCCTGCAGAGTAAGGGCTTTCCTATAACCTGCATTTTACTAAGCAGTGACTACAGAACTGAAAGTAAATGGGATGAATCTTAATTAATGTCTGCCTTCCTTGTAATAAATGTTTTACTGACTGTGAATTTAAGTGTCAGTATTGTTGGTTTTATGATTGTGTGGTGATGCTTGACAAGAATTATTTAGTCAGTCTTCATCCACATTGTCTGCTGGTTCAGCTGTGCTTTATAAAATATCATCAGCCCGATATTTTGTGCTTTACACAATCAGCTTTCTGTATTCATAAAAGCCATTTTCAAAGAGTAACCCAGAAACAGAATAATACATTTATAATGGTTATAAACCAAACGTATATTTGTGTGAGCAACTGCACACTTGGAAACTTTATTTAGTTACCAGCTTCTTTATACTAAAAAAACATGTGCAGTACTGTAAGTCATACACTGTTTGCATGTTCAGACATTCTTACAAAGTAAGCATAGGTTTTTTCTCCTAATAAACAATTATCAGAAAAAACAAAGTTACCCCAAGTTAATTTTTGTAGATAAATTTAGGAGCTCTGGTATTAAGCAGGAAGTCTTTAATTGTAAAGCTGACTTATAACATAAAAGACCTGTTAAGCAACATTATGAAAAACTGTTTAGAACGTTCAGTTTACGAGTGCATGCTGCTTGTACAAGACGTTATGTCATATCTCCTACCACCATTGTTCGATGAACAGAATTAAGCACACGAAGGCAGAATTTTTATTCGGTTTATTTGACAAATGACAGTGGAATAGCATGTGAAAACTGGGCTGAGCATCAGTTTTGTATCTTTGAGAATGATCCATAACAGACATGATGAGAAATGCCATTCTGATTGCCACGTTGTACATTATTAAGTAGCAGCGGCAGTAACATTTTATTTTTTTTTATTTTATTTAACATTTGTTGACCGGGAAAATCTGACTAGGTTCCACAGATCCTGTTTTTAGCGGAGGCCACACATGGTTTCCCTTTTTTACACACAGAGCAATACTACATAGGCTGGGAATGGTTATGACATAGAAGTAATGTGATCTGAGGTGTGAGTACAACATAATTATGAATATGAACCACCTTAGGTTTAAGAATCTTATCTTACGAATGTGTGTTAAACAGGACGTGAGGGCAATTTTATTCCCTATCCAAACTTATTACAATAAAATATGTGCTTGAAGATGCATATTTATTTTCTTTACTATAGTCTGCAAGATTAAAATTAGTAGATGAATAGAGTTAGTTTTCTAGAACATATGTAAATGTATATCCGATTATTTAAGCACTAAAGTAAAATATACAGCAAAAAAAGAAAGAATATTGCCTTAAGTAATACTATCAGAAAAGACACAATTATATTCTAGTAAGACAGCAGCAACTAGTTAAAGCTGCAAGAAATCTCAAACTTGTGATATAAACACTTTACATTTTGTGAAAAAAAAGTATATGAAACTGCTACGATGACTACAGTTTATATACCAAATAAGTATTTATTTACTAACAGTAGTTATTCCCATGAGCTATGCAAAGAAGGTCAAGGTTAGGGTTCATGGTATTTTCATGGGAGGAACCATGACAGAAAACAAAACAGCTATGGTAACTGCAGCAGATGTAAATGCATGCTTCTTGCTCCTTATATGACACTCTTCTTGCCAGTCAAAGGTTAATTTCCAATGACAACACTTGACAGAGCAATGGCCTGAGCATTGCTGACTAACTGCAAATAAGATAAGAAATTGTTGTTTCATGATGTATGGGTTACAGCAGTATAGTATTACTTGTACAAGAAAAATGTTTCACGCTTATTACAGTACGTTGACAATATTTCATCTGCTCACGCCCTCCTTTATAGGCAGGATTAATGTTACTTGCTATTCTTGTGTTATAACTTTAACTCATTAGCACCTATGTGGTGTGGAATGTCACACCTCTAGCAATCTACACGCATCTTGCATTTTAGAGCATTTTTGAAAAATAAACTTAAAAAGTATAAGATAAACAAATGTAAATATTTTGTGAACAATAAAATTGATTAAAAACTATACAAACTGCAATGTTACCCATAAAAAGTATTATTTGCAGTGATAATAGTGCATTCATAGTTTTTTCATAAATGTTATAAATAGATTGTAGTGCACAGAAACCCAATATTTTACTTTTTGCTAATCTTTCACAATTTGTCAGATCATGGAAGCTGTATAAATTAGAGATATTTTGTTAGAAAATTTTGTTAACCAGTCATATTTTTTCATATGACAACAAAATTCCTCTATAAGTGCATGTTTCTTTGAGATATTTACAGAAATATGAAAACATATGCTTAATCGTATAAATAGCAATATAAATAACACTGAATAATTCTCAAGATGTGCAACTTACACTGCAAACTTGAAAGACAGTTTTCTTCAACATCTACGGTTTCACCTGATGTCAGGCAACAGTTTGCAAGTCACTTGTTTTTGAAGTATTAAGAACATATGGAAATATTGTTTATTTCCATAATTACTAACAAACAGCAAGCAATATATCAGGTATAGTGTGACATAAATTGACACTGACAATGAATTTTCTTGCCTCCCACCATTGCATATCTCACCATACCCCTCAACAACATGTAGGGCTCTCAGTTACCTAAATATGAACATATGAAAAATAAGTGATGAACAGTGATTACCTTCTCTACTGCAGGGCATCCTAGATTAACAAACCCAGTGTCCTTTTGTTAAGAAGTCCTTGCACTGCCTAATAATGCCTATTATTAGCTGGAATGTCACTTAGAAAATGAAGTCAGACCCACAAAAGTTCTGGACACCATAAGGAGCTATGGGTGTGACCTGGAAGTATGGAAAAAAAGATGTTACAGACTTGAATGAGTTAAGGCACTACATATAATGGAATTTATTTACAACTTTCATTTGACTTTCTGTGAGGTCACAATTCAGAAGCCATACTCCCAGACCTACTTCTTTGGAAATTAAGGACTCCTTCTTAATGCTAAAATTAACTGTTACTAACACAGTACCATGGAAGTTGAACTGCATGTACAAGATGTTACTGACAATCTGAATTGAAAATTTTCTCCTGTCACATTTTTTTTTCTTTATTCCTGAATTCCAGATAAAAGTAGTGCTTTTTTAAGCCCATACATTCAACAGGGTTCAGTCTCCAGAACTGTGGGTTTGTCATTTGGACTTCCATGTAGTTTATAACTTATGACACACCAGTACCTAGGACTTGTACACATAAACTCACCCAATGTAATATACTCTTGGTTCCGTACTAGAATAATTCCTAGAAGGCAGAAACGGGGCTGCTAGAATAGGTCTACTTTCTTACTTCAGGGGATACATGTAGCCTTATTACTTTTTCATGCTGCAATTTTTCTATCACTCACATATCAAATTTAGTACTTAGTGACTATAGTAAAATTTAATGCTAGCACTTTTAATGTTGCTGGCCCCAAACATCAATTTTAAAACAGCATATGTTCTTAAAAAAGCTACAGCTCTATTTAAATAATTTATTATTTGAAAAGTTTTAGTTTTAGAAATACTATGACTGAATTATCACTTAAAAATTTTACATGGATGCTTTTAGTGAGACAAAAAATATAATCTTGTATGTCAGTAATGTAGTGGAAAAAAACAATTTTAGTACACTTACATATGCCATATCAATATACATTTGTTTTTAGAAGTCAGCTGTGTTAGTTTGACTATAATTATGTTTCCAGTTAATATCTTCCACACAGCATACAGAACAATACATAATGTATCTCTCTGAGCAAAGGACAACTGTACAAACATGATGATGACTTACGCCTGTTATTCTTATGCCTAGAACAGTCTTTCTTTGTTTTGAAATTTGTATGAAGCCAGTCTACTCTGCCTTGTAGCTGCTACCATAATTTTTTTCACTGTCTCTACAATGGACACTGGCAGCTCCTGGTATTGTTCACAGAACTGGGAATTACTGGCCTTTGGTCACACAGGATGATGCTTTTCTGGCTCATCATTTCAAAGAAAAAGTCAAGTATTTTGCTTTATGGATAAAACTTCCCATTTCTGGGCCAGCATGGGTTCTTCAGAGTAGACAGATGTTTTACACCAGTGCTGTGGAGTACAAAGTTGTCACCCAGCTGATGATAGCTACCTCTGTTGTCATCGCTGATTACTGATTACTTTGTAGGGGTGATTCTGGTGATCTGGGAGTTTTTTTGATGCTGAGACTTTGAATGGTTTGCCCCACTGATATCAAATCACTTACTGTTACCATTTATTTCTAAGTGACAGGTTATGCACTCAGAATGTTACTGTTGCATCTGATGACAATGACACCACAGTTTATCATCACAGTCATATGGATTATTTGATGGATCTCTCAGGACATCTTGCTTGAATACCGAGTCATATCGTTAAGCCCTCAGCTTATTTCAAAATATTTGTTGCTATGCTTGCTGGATGACAATTCTAACTAATTTCGCAGTGAAGATCATAGGGCCATACTTCTCAACTGTACAGGTTTTTGCAGAAAGCCCAAATTGTGCTTCAAATGTTTGTGTTTTTTCTTTCTGGCAAAACACTGAGGATTGCAGTCACTAAATAATGTGAGACATTTGAGTTTCAGACTTCATATGTTTCAGAAAAAGCATGCTAATGCAAAGCTTGTTATTCTATCAATTTTTTAAGTTTATAAGAACAATAATTAAAATCTCTCCCTGATTTTGGGCCTTTGTCCCTCCATTATTTTTGGCTTTTTCCTGATTGTTTGCATTGAGTTTAACAGGTATGCACAGGGTTGTATAGTTATAATTACCCAGTCACCATCTTTCAGTATAATGTTCTACTATCATTAAATGGCCTGTACATTAACTATATGGAATATTCTGTTTTAACTTCTTATTTCTAACTTATTTTATCTTGCGTATTTCCTATTTTCAATTTAATTTTATTATTGTTTCTGCTTGTTGTTGATTTTTAATGTTTTCTGCTTATAAGATCATGGCTGAAGAAAGATCTTTTGTGGCCCAGTTCACTTACGTAAAATAAAATAAATAGTTCAATAAATATAAGGAATAAAACAGAACAATGAATGTTCTTCCTGGGAACAATATAATGCTTTTCACTACATACCACAAAATTTGTACACAGCTAACACAGAAGTATGCAACACAGGTACTCGGATATTGAAGTCCTCCATAACCTGGATTTGTAATATAAAACATTAATGTTGTTAAAACTGTGTACATACAATGCATATGCATCAGAATACAAGGGCACAGCCATACTAATTTCAGGTGTATAATGCTATCGTGAAATTAGAAGAACAACAGTAAAACCAACAGATCGTGTGCAGAACAGGGTGTTCTAAAGTACATGAATTTCCCAACGAGATGTATTGAAAAATTAAAGGAAGCATTTAACCACACTACATAAAATCAGTATGATCAACAACTGCTGAACATCATGACAAAAATTGGTTTCATGTGTAACAATAAATATTAAAATAAGCAAGTGCACTAAATGTAAAACAAGTTAGTCTCACAATAGACGTGTTCTAGACCATTATTTTATTCTGAATGCTAAGCACAACTTCAACACAATAGCAAGACCAAAACCTAAGAATAACTTGGTACTCTCAGACAGAATCCCACATTGTCCATCTATTCTATGCCATGTTTCAACTCACAGTTTCAGTCTTTCCTATGTATAACATATGCAATTTCTTGCTCCCATTTTCCATGGATCACAGAACATAAGATGGCATTGTTGTAGAGCAATCTCAACCCATATGAGCAGTAGCAAGTCCTGTCTAAATACCGCCCGCCACACAACACCTGGCGCGACGTGTTGGAATAATGAATGAATATTCATGGTGATGTCTTCACCGGTCTCATGAATATTGATCAGGTATTCGGCACCTTAGCTTGAGGGGGCACTACACTTCAATAATGGTAAAGAAAATGCACTGGAACTAGAACTACTACTAATGGAAGGCGTGGTGTATAATCTTAGCAACAAGCTGCTTATTAATACAGCGTTATACATTAAGACAGAAGGTCATAAACCGGCATGCATACCTCTCAACTGTCTCCAAGTTATCCTGATATTGTTTAATAATTTACTGTTTAATAACATATAGGTGTTCATTAGGAAATGTCTATCTGGGTTCCATTGGAGAAAGATGTTATTACTTTGCCCTGGTTCACATTTTACATGGCTATGATTAAGCCTGGGGTTAGCCCTAACCTTAATGTTTAGGTTTAGGATTAGAGTTAGGGTTAAGGCCTAGGGTTAGGCCTAACCCTAAGTGGCCTATTGGCTCTGTAAAATGTGGACTATGGCAAAGTAATAACATCTGTCTCTGGCAGAACCCATGTGTACAGCGGTGATTTCAATATCTGTCAATCAGCTACCAATGTATGCATGATGTCACTGTCAAATGCAAGGGTAATCCTATGGGCCTAGCCTTGTAAAGGCACCAGGGCCATTAGCCTAGTACACACCTATGAACCAATGAACCTAAATCTGCATTGCAGACAATCATGCATCACTAGCATACAACATCATGGCCATTTGGCATGTCAATCACTTAAGCCACGTCCACTTCTGCTCACACCGACCGGGCAGGAACTTTTCTACAACAATGTCCATAAGACATCTCAGACAGAAAGGAAGGATAAAGTAATCTAACTCAACTCACATTAAGAAAAAATTAATACAAATTATCCCTCCTCAGAGAAAACTTGACAGCTCTCACCAACAGTACTTCCTTCTTTTTAATTGTGTCATCAGTACTTAAAGAATAATGAATCAAATGAAATAAGTACAATAATGACTTATGTGCCTCAATAATGTAAAATGTTATTTTTAATAAATTCATCTAAGTTTTTTTTTATTTTTTTTTATTTCAGCACCTTTTTCAGTCAGAATGCATTTTAATTACCTCTTGTCTGTTATCTGGTAGTTTTGCCTGCAATTACATCTTTGCATATAATCTTTAAAGCAACTCTCTTTGAAGACAATAAGATATGTATAACAGTTCAAGCATCCAGACCATCAGATTTATTACACATGGATCCAACATTCAGATGGGCTTGCTTGGGCATAGTTTTGAATTTGTTACAAAAGTATGGAGAAAATAGGGTAGTCATTATATTAAGAGGTAAGCCGTTGTCATAATGTAACTGACTCCATGGTTAAGGTAAAACCTGTGTGTTTCACATACAAAACAAATGCCTGTGCAGTTACATATGCACAAATAGGTCTTAAGATAAAAAAAAAATGTGGCATAGCAGCATAGCATAGAAGAGATAAAGTGAAGACTGGTAGCTGTCTAGACTGTTTTACTATCAAAATGTTGAATCTCATAACAAAATCTATTCAATTGCTCAAACTGACATTTCAAATTTGGTAATGTCACTTTTACAGAATGCCAGAAATCATCACCCCGACATCCACTTTTGATCTTATTCGAAATGTCAGGAGGTGACGTCAGACCCTCAGGCAGTTGTGCTGAAGCTGCTGTAGGAAATGTACATCTACAACACAAGTTTTTATAGCAGGGAGGCAAGCCCCCTTTGCCCCCCACACTCCCTGCATATTATACATACCAACTCGAGATCGTACTACAATGAGGAAGAGAGTAAATTTCCTGATCCCCACTGCAGTGCGATCTGTTATGAAAACGTCAATCCCATATTAGCGAATGTGCATTAACATTCACTAATATTATTTCGAACATTTCTTGATCGGCATTACAGAAACTGGAAAACATGCATTCGACCATCCCAGTTTCTTGTAAGTCCCATTCCACATCTAATAGTAAACCATCTAGACTGACATATGGCAAGCCCTCACACCCACATATCCATTGACTTATGCCTGTGCTTGTCTAACACTTAATGCACATCAGTGTTACAAAGCTAAGTCATGCTGCTTGTACAGAGGTTACAATGACACACTAGTAACACTGGTAAATAATTCTGCCAAAACAAATGCTCAACATTTAAGAATCACTTGAGGGCCAAGCTGCATAGTTATAAGGACTATCTACATATCTCTATGCCAATCATCCCTAAAGCAGTAGAGGAATTCTGCCAAAACAAATGCTCAACATTTAAGAATCACTTGAGGGCCAAGCTGCATAGTTATAAGGACTATCTACATATCTCTATGCCAATCATCCCTAAAGCAGTAGAGGATTACGTAAGAGCAGTTCAACAGTACAGCCCCAAGTGATGTAAAGAGTTCAAATTGTAGTATGCCAAATATATGTAATACCTTCAGACACCTTTACTCCTTAGGTAACCCTTTATAAATGTCAGCTGTGATCTTCCTTATTGCATAGATATTTAAAATTACAAGTAAACCAATGAAGAATGGAATGCAAAACAGATAATATAAATAAGCTATAGTACATGACAGCATTGTAATATTAATCAAAATACCAAATCAGTTAGGGGGTTTAAATGGAAATGTCTTCCTGTAATGCTGCAACAAACAATTTACTAATAAAGAAAGCAAACTAAAAATTGATTTTCAAGCTTAGATCCCTTTTATCAACAATGTATTTAAATACCCACTTATGTATTTAAATACCCACTTAGAAAAAAATCACAAAATCAGCTGTGCTGCTATTACTTATAGCACGTCTTGTCAGCATACGTAATTTATGTTTTAAAGGAAGTAAACAAAACAAACAAATAAATGATTGCATATGTGCACATATGAAAAAGTTAAAACCAGAAGACATTCCAAGATCAAAGATGAGCTCAACTCATTTAAAAAAAAATGTGTGTCACTGTGTGCAGCTAACTGTAATATTAATGTCTCTGCGGTTCCTTAAATATTCTCCCATATTTCCTGCCTTAATGAGGCCATAATCCAAATGTTGCAATATTAGAGCCATTTTCCAGTCTGCCAACAATATGATCAGTAATGGTGATGTCCTGTGTAGCACATGCAGTAACAGTGATTATATCCTCCTTTACTCATTCTGTAAACATTGTTAAGTTCTCAGTAAAAAAAAAAATGCAATTGTTATGCAGACAATGGCAAAAGGTTTGCAAAGAGTAAACGAGGTACAGCTCAAATCTACTTAATATACAACTGCTTTCAGTAAGGGCACTAAATATGCAATGGCTTTTTAGAAATTAAATTAAAAAAAGAACTAACAGAAAATAAACACAATACAACTCCAATAATTCATCTCTGAAAATAATGCTAAGCAAAAAGCCAGTTTTCCATAATCATTCTCAGTATCAACGCAAAAGTTAAATACAACATACCTTGTGTCATTATCACTCTAAATAACTTTTGCTGAGGACATGCTTAACTTTTAATAACTTTTCGCTCTGAACTGTAATTATTCTGCTTCTAAAAGGGGGTCCTTTACCAAAGAACATTTAAGCACAAATTAAAATGCTAATGCTGTTGATTTGTCTGCTAGCAGATAAGGCTACTTGTCACAAGAGCTTCTTTCAATGGTTATATAGCACTGTCTGGTTAAGTGATCTGTTCAGCCATTCAGTCTGTAATGAAACAGGGTTACAGGATGAACTTACAACAGACACCATTAAATGTGTTAAACTGCCAGTAAGAATCTTCTTATAAAGAGGTGAAGCAAATTGCTGTCATGCTAGTACTACATTTTGGCATACAGAATTACACTGGTATCTAACAAAGCCAGAAAATCATATGCTGTAGCCACTGTAATTCTAATATGCATGACCAGTCATTCCAAGGAAACTACTGTACCACGTTATGTCTCAATGACCTGAGCCAGTACTGAACACACGCCTCTATTTTGAAAGCCTTTGAACAAACCACCTGAAACAACTTGCAAAATTATTCCTTACAGGTACCATTACAGGGTTGGACAACCTTAGCTATTCAGAAGTCTTCAAGAGCTGCCAGCATATTCTGTTTCATATAGGTTATTTACAGACAGCATCTCTCTGGTCAACAAAGGAATGTCTAATTCTACTTAACAATCCATGTCTGGAGCACATTGTTTGGTGGAAGAACAAGTTGGGTAGCATATTACTAAAAACAAATATCAATAACAGGATACACTATACACTGCTTTCCAGGATTATGAAATAAGCTTCTCCTTACAAACAGACATTGGTCATTAACTTCTTTCAGGAATAGTCTTAAAAATATGTGTGTATCGAAGTGCTACATTTAGACTGGTCAATTGTGGCTAAGATCAAAATGTATATGGTCAACACTGCATAAGGTCAATAGTTGTGCAAGACAGAATGATCCACAGGGAAGTGGAATACGCAATCTCAGAGTTAGTATATGTAATTAGCAGGGAGTATGCAATCTCATTGTCAGTGCATGCAATTAGCAAGGAGTATGCAGTCTCAGATTTAATATATGTAATTAGAAGGGGGTATGCAATCTCAGTGTTAGTATATGTAATTAGCAAGGAGTATGCAATCTCAGATTTAGTATATGTAATTAGCAGGGAGTATGCAATCTCACCGTTAGTGCATGCAATTAGCAAGGAGTATGCAATCTCAGATTTAATATATGTAATTAGCAAGGAGTATGCAATCTCAGTGTTAGTATATGTAATTAGCAGGGGGTATGCACTCTCAGTGTTAGTATATGTAATTAGCAAGGAGTACGCAATCTCAAATTTAGTGTATGTAATTAACAGGGAGTATGCAATCTCAGAGTTAGTATATGTAATTAGCAGGGAGTATGCACACTTGGTTTGACAAAAAAGATCATCAACGAGAGTGTGAGATCACACAATCTCCAGAGTTGGGGAGTATACCCTTTCCCTGGTATTGTGTGATCTCAGAGTTAGTACCTATTATTACCAGGGGGTGGCAGTCCCCCACATGGGAGATGCAGGCAGGTTGTCCCCTGCAGAAAACACATTGCATGTTCTGAGGTTATACCTTGGAGCATGCGCAGTGATGTGCTGATATTTTGTTGTCGATTTGTGTGTTTACATTAGGGGCAATGACATTTACTTGTTTGGATTATTTTATCTCTCTCTCTCTCTATATATATATATATATGTATATATATATATATATATATATATATATATATATATACTGGATTGATGAAGGTAATAAAATCTGAAAATTATATATAATATGTAACCAGCTCATTTACTTCATAAAGTTAATGTTCACATAGGTCAGTAATTGAATTGATCAGCTTTTATGTACACATTAAGATTAATGTTTAATGAGTTGTTTAAATGAGTAAATCACTGGAAAGAACTTGTGTATAAAATAGGTGGGCTAAACACGTCTTCAGAAAATTAGTTAATCAGGGTGAGGCCCAACACAGTGGTTTACCAAGGAATGCAGCTGATGTTCATGGATCATGAGGAGCAAAGTCCTGTTTAGATCAGAGCCAGATCTAGCACTAGAAACCTCGGCAGTCGTCTAAGGCTCACTGCCTGTGAGAGGTCCCACTGGCTGGGGATCTGTCACAACATTTAAATTTTTAATTAAAAAAAGAAAAAATATTATGTGTTCTTTAAGAGCATTCTTCTTTAAGAACTCCTTCTCTGTCTATGACTCCCTGTGTGCACTGGCACTGCACACACCTGTTGCTTGCTTCTTCCTTTCCGCATTTCTTGAGCAGAATGTACATTCCTGCTGCTTGCTTCTTCCTTTGTATGGGAATTTAGACAACACACATTCCTGCTGCTGCCTAGATGGCAGTACGTTTTGTGTGTGCTGTGTAATGCCCTTGTTAGGGATGTCAGGTTAGTTAACTTGCTCAGGGTCAAACCCTGTACCTTAGTTACAGGAGACAAGAGCCTGAATCATCTACCGCAACTACCAAGCTGCTTAAAAGTATGAGTTTCAATGCATTCTCACAGAAATGAGTTCCACTGCATTTTCTAGGAATTGTGAGCTTCAGTGCATTTTTAAGGAAATGTGAGTTTCAAGAGAAGAGAAGTTTCATGCTGTTCATGCTGTCTGTTTACAATGTGCAGCTGTTTTGTTTAGCAAATTGTCATCACTGTTTGTGCTGTAGAATTTCAAAGCATTGTTAGCACAACAGGCAGCATACTTGCTTTTGCTACAGAAGGCTGAGGGTTCTACTCTAATAACATATAGATGGATTGCTGAAACTGTGCTGCACTTTAAGTTGGGGTTGGGGTGCTGCAATCTACAGTATGTCCTCCTTTGGATGAGATGCCTAGTAACTATGAACCTGTTGTTCGTTTCCCTGTTGCAATATTACCGGCTTACCACATTTTTTTTTTTATTTTTTTTTTAAGTAACATAGGCAATTTAGTTTTCAAGGCAGCAGGCACTGAATTTGTAGATGAAACACTAAAATATAAAGTTGTTTGCTAGCAGCAACCTCTTCATTAGTTACAGATCTCTTAGATGTGGAATTATTCAGATGACTATTACTTCTGCAGAGACTGCACATGTTGACTGATACTGGTGGATTGTAATGGTACAAGTTTGAGTGTCCTTTTATGATTGAAATGTTCTGAACTGGGCAATTCTGTCATTACTGGTTCATGTGTTTTGTTTCATTGTTTACTGGAAACAAAATGTTCAAAACTACAAATTTACTCTAACAAGTGTTGCTGTACTATACAAGAAATATAATTGTATACAATAAGGAAGGTGATTCAAAGAAAACATGCATGTATGCACGGTCCTAAAAATGTGTGCAAGGGGCCTTTGGTTTGAAAACAGCCTAAAGGCATTTTCTTTGAATATGGGTTTCAATGTTGTTTCAATGACTGTTAAATTTCACGGACAGAGAAGTTTACTGGCCAGATTCATTTTCTTTGAATGGAGGTTTCAATGCTGTTTTAATGAATGTGAGTTTTAAGGACAGAAAAGCTTACTGTAAATGCTAAGCCTGTTTTCACTGTGAGACTGTACTGTATAGCAAATGTCTATCAGTGTTTGTGCCATAAAATCTGAAATAAAAGTTTTAAATTAAATCCAAATATCTGCAATCATGGTAGGAGTAAAGCAGAAAATAGTATGCACACTGAGAGTTGTGAACAGTGTTTATGGTAACAATGGGACACTAGAATGGCTGCAGTGTGTGTGTTTGGGGGGGTGGGCCTGTCTAGGGATCCATATGACCATGATCCACATGAAGGGACTGTGCATATACTGTTATGAGATCACAGAACCATGCTGGGCTATATGTTTCCTTATGTTACCACATAAAGAAAATAAAGCCTGCTTTTATATGTCCATCTCTAGTGTGAGTTTCAAGAGAAGAGAAGTTTCATGCTGTTCATGCTGTCTGTTTACAATGTGCAGCTGTTTTGTTTAGCAAATTGTCATCACTGTTTGTGCTGTAGAATTTCAAAGCATTGTTAGCACAACAGGCAGCATACTTGCTTTTGCTACAGAAGGCTGAGGGTTCTACTCTAATAACATATAGATGGATTGCTGAAACTGTGCTGCACTTTAAGTTGGGGTTGGGGTGCTGCAATCTACAGTATGTCCTCCTTTGGATGAGATGCCTAGTAACTATGAACCTGTTGTTCGTTTCCCTGTTGCAATATTACCGGCTTACCACATTTTTTTTTTTATTTTTTTTTTTTTTAAGTAACATAGGCAATTTAGTTTTCAAGGCAGCAGGCACTGAATTTGTAGATGAAACACTAAAATATAAAGTTGTTTGCTAGCAGCAACCTCTTCATTAGTTACAGATCTCTTAGATGTGGAATTATTCAGATGACTATTACTTCTGCAGAGACTGCACATGTTGACTGATACTGGTGGATTGTAATGGTACAAGTTTGAGTGTCCTTTTATGATTGAAATGTTCTGAACTGGGCAATTCTGTCATTACTGGTTCATGTGTTTTGTTTCATTGTTTACTGGAAACAAAATGTTCAAAACTACAAATTTACTCTAACAAGTGTTGCTGTACTATACAAGAAATATAATTGTATACAATAAGGAAGGTGATTCAAAGAAAACATGCATGTATGCACGGTCCTAAAAATGTGTGCAAGGGGCCTTTGGTTTGAAAACAGCCTAAAGGCATTTTCTTTGAATATGGGTTTCAATGTTGTTTCAATGACTGTTAAATTTCACGGACAGAGAAGTTTACTGGCCAGATTCATTTTCTTTGAATGGAGGTTTCAATGCTGTTTTAATGAATGTGAGTTTTAAGGACAGAAAAGCTTACTGTAAATGCTAAGCCTGTTTTCACTGTGAGACTGTACTGTATAGCAAATGTCTATCAGTGTTTGTGCCATAAAATCTGAAATAAAAGTTTTAAATTAAATCCAAATATCTGCAATCATGGTAGGAGTAAAGCAGAAAATAGTATGCACACTGAGAGTTGTGAACAGTGTTTATGGTAACAATGGGACACTAGAATGGCTGCAGTGTGTGTGTTTGGGGGGGTGGGCCTGTCTAGGGATCCATATGACCATGATCCACATGAAGGGACTGTGCATATACTGTTATGAGATCACAGAACCATGCTGGGCTATATGTTTCCTTATGTTACCACATAAAGAAAATAAAGCCTGCTTTTATATGTCCATCTCTAGTGTGGTTGAAAACTTGAATGTGTGTGTGTGTGTGTGTGTGTATATATATATATATATATATATATATATATATATATATATATATATATATATATACATACATGGGATCAATACAGATGTCCGAAGTTTCACTTCTTAGAACCCACTTCACCGAGTCCACTTGTTCAAAGTAGTGAAACTTCGAACATTGACTTTGGCAGTCACACTACAGAACGGAATGGGAATATTCCCTTTTCCCCACTATAGTGCAACCTCGGAATTGGTATATTTAAGTAGGGGTGTGTGGGGGGTGTAGGGGTCTTGCCCCCCTGCAAAAACATGTTTTTTTTTTTTTTTTTGGGTTGCCTGGGGAATTTTTGCTGTGGGTATCCTGCTCTATTTCGAAGAAGTGTTCTGTCGATGTAGAGCAGCAGTAGACCCATATATATATATATATATATATATATATATATATATATATATATATATATATGTATTTATATTTAGGTTTGCTATTAAAATTTCAAAAATGTTTTTGCAAGTAATTACTTACTCGAAAAACATTATTGAAATTAACAATAGTGACTAATCAAAATAACAAAACAAAAAAAAAATGTCAACAATTCAAAATCATTAACTGATGTGATATCGACATTTTTCGAACTTACCTTAACATCTGGTGATGTTCAACACACAGGTGCCTAGAACCTGGGACTTCAAGTGCAGGAAGGCTTTAAACTAATCAGATATCCAAGGCTCAGACAGCAAGTCCTCTTTTTCTGGACTCTTTTCACTATGGAGTCCAGGGCTGATGACCAAACACACCAAACTTTCTTCTTTTTCATTGTGGACTTCATCTCTAATGTTAACACAAAGGATACCTTCTTCTGCATCAGTGACAATAGTTCAAGTGGCAGAACTAAATGCCTGGAGGTCAGCAACATGGATGAGCTCTAAACTGAAATTTTCAGCTACTGACTGAAGGCATGATAGTCTGCAAAAGAGTTAGTTCAGAAGCCTTGGTCTGCACATGCCTTGAAAAGGGAGGCTGAGGGAATGCCTCCAATAAGACAGGATATTCAGGCCTAGGGAGATGCAGCAATGCTGACTCCACACCTTTAGTCTGCCATCTCCCCTTCTCACGTAGGTGTTATTTTTCATTTTAATAACTTCCAGAGAAGGGAAATTCCTAACAGACAGTTGTTGGCTATCCAACATACCAATTTAGTGGGACAAGGTCTTCAACTTCTTTTGCTCCAAGTATACCTTCCAAAACCACTAGCACACCTTTGAAGCTTTTTCACAGAAAAGCCCTTACAAATGCTGCAGTCTTTGGTGTTGTGGTCTACGCCTAAACAAACAAGATAATGATGATCTTTATGTGGAATCTGATTCTCACAACCACACTTGCTAACTTTATTAAGGCTAGAAACAACATGCAACTGAACAAATCATCCCCCTGTTTTGTACCCAACAGCCCAACAACCAATGTTATTGGCATGCAACAATAATAACTACAAGGAATGCACCAGTGGGGCACCTATCTGATTGGAGATTCAGCTCTGTAAGCAAGCAACAATTCTTGGAACAGGTAGACTGTTCAAAACACGAAAGAAGCAAAGATGACAAAGCATCCTTCCACTTTATACCCAGCATGCACAGACATCTCTGGGTTGTATAAGTGCGTGTGTGTGTGTGTGTGGGGGGGGGGGGTTAGCCAGACATTGGACCTCACCTGCAGCACAGTTAACATTGGTGATGACTGTTAACAGTGACCTAAACAAGGTACACTGACGGGATGCAGGATGGAATGAGTTTAGAATTTCAAGCACTGAGGGCTACTGGGCAGTTGAGCATGACCAGACGGCATCAGAGGGTGTAAGCAGAGTAATAACTGGAGATCCTACTTCCACCAATAAGATCAAAACCCTGTGGTTGAGGAAAGCAACAGATATGACTAGAGTAAAGAAAGTTCTAGAACTGACCCTTGACAGGACAATGAAAGATATAAAACAGATGCTCGGAAAGCACATGATATGAAGCCAGGTCATGCTCTACATCAAGATAAATGAACTGAGGCATAGACAGTGAAGGAAGCAGCCAAGATGGCAAAACATATCCCTAGGATATATTGAGTTTTGGTACATGGTGGCTTTTTTAATTTCCTTTGTAGTACCTGCTGCAAGCTCACCAAGGAATGTAAAAATCATGGAATACAATGAGTGATTGCAACAGACAGCTGAAGAGCATGGGTAGTGGCATTTGCGCACATGGCAAGCTGTACAGCATGGGTAACGGTATTTGGGCATATGGCAAGCTGTAGAGCATGGGTAGTGGCAATTGGGCACATGGCAAGCTGTACAGCATGGGTAGCGGCATTTGGGCATATGGCAAGCTGTAGAGCATGGGTACTGGCATTTGGGCACATGCAAGCTGTAGAGCATGGGTAGCGGCATTTGGGCACATGGCAAGCCGCAGAGCATGGGTAGTGGCATTTGGGCACATGGCAAGCTGTAGAGCATGGGTAGCGGCATTTGGGCACATGGCAAGCTGTAGAGCATGGGTAGTGGCAATTGGGCACATGGCAAGCTGTACAGCATGGGTAGCGGCATTTGGGCATATGGCAAGCTGTAGAGCATAGGTACTGGCATTTGGGCACATGCAAGCTGTAGAGCATGGGTAGCGGCATTTGGGCACATGCAAGCTGTAGAGCATGGGTAGCGGCATTTGGGCACATGGCAAACTGTAGAGCATGGGTAGCGGCATTTGGGCACATGGCAAGCTGTACAGCATGGGTAGTGGCATTTGGGCATATCAGAAACATAAAGACTCATGAAGAACTTTATGCTGATCTTCATCTCAGTGAGGAAGGGGCAGAGTTACTGAAAAATGTAAGAGAGAAAGCAGTATGTGGCCAACAACCTCTGTGCCTTTAAAATAAAGTTGAATGGAGAAGAAAAGAAAAGGAATGATGAAGCATGTGAAGGAAAACTAAGGAGATAGGGCAGAATTAAGAGGGGACGGAAAAGAAGGATAACCATGAAGGACACTCAAAGGTAGGAAGGAGAAAGAGAAGGGGAAGAAGACCATAAAAGAGGTTGGGAGGTGATGCTATGAATGGTTAACAGCCTTCTAAAAAAAACAAGGTCATAGTAGGCTAGACAGAGGTATGGCAGTGGGAACACTTTTAGTTTCATAGAGACATCAGCAATAAAGATAAGGACATGGACAGAGAAGTTTCTGGCAATCATATCATCAGGAGTGACAGAAAGGGAAGGTTGTAAGGAAAATTGGTGATTTATGTAAAAGATGGGATAGCTTATGGGTTGATGACAGAAGGAGAGGGAAGATGGAGACAAGCCAAAGTGGGAATGATAAAGCAGGTAAGTATACTGGCAGTCAAAATGAAGGAATCCTGTGGGTAAAACAAGTAGGAGGACACCATCATTGGAAGAGGAAGGCTGCTAGCTGGAGAAGAGATTCAAGAGTTTGAAGGCACAGAGCTATGGTGAAGGGGTGGGAGGCTCAGGCTCTTAGCTGCATACTGATCAGTTCCTAGATCCGCAGCAAAAGAGGGAAGAATTGTAAAAAAAAAAAAAAAAATCTGGATTAGTTAGAATTTGTTCAACTGGTGCAAGAAGCTGGAAGACAAGTAACAATGTTCTAAGCGAAGTCTACACTACATCAGGTGAAATGGGGAATGGAAATAATTTTTCAGGTACAACTTAGACAGGATGATGTGGGACACTAACCAGAACAGTTTAATAAAGATTATGTATTAGTTTATTTTGTTTTTTATAGTAAGGGGAGTAACAAAAGCAAGTATAACTCTTTACTTGTGGACAACAAGGGTACCCCTGAAATACTAAATTAATCTAAGCATATGCAATAGATAAAAAAAAGGTGTTGGTACCAAGCGAGGAGGAGAGGAAGGCAGAGAGAGGTGAGAGACAGGCAGACTGACTGGCAGGGTTGGAGAGGGTACAAAATGAAATGCCCATATTTCAGGATGACTGTGCAGATGGAATACAATGCAGCTGACAGTAATGAATCATAATTAATTAGTTATAATTAAATCTATTAGTAATTTGGGGACTCCCTCCTCTCTGTATCTAAAGTCAAACTAATGATCTCTGCTCCAGAAGAAATCCAATCTGAATTGAATAGGAAGTCATTTCAAAATAGATTGAGTCCTACATAACATCATCGCACAGCTATACATGCATCAGTTACCTAAATTGATAGGAAGCTCCTCTTTTTATAAATAACCTGCACATACTACCTTAAAGGTAACTTCTTATAAACACCCCAAAGCTACGTTTCATTCTACTTGTTTTTCTTTCCTTCTTATCTTCCACCTGCTTCTGTAATTGTACACATCATCATTACCTCCATCTAACAAAACAACACTACCATACTATTTAAATAATATCTGTTTTAATTGTGGATACTTCATACCCCTATATCATATGTAAATGATGTGCATATATATAAAGGATTTCAAACTGAGCACACTATTCGTGTATGATATTACACACACACACACACACACACACACACATATATATATATATATATATATATATATATATATATATATATATATATAAATATATATATACATAAACACACACACACACACACACACACACACACACACACACACACACACACACATGCATATACATATACATGCACATATATACATACATACAGGTGACATCTCTTTGGTCAAAAGTTAATTCAACAGTTTGATTATTTTATTAAAAACATTGTAGACAACTTGCTGAACATTGACTATAATGTAATACACAATCATGTTTTTTTTCTTACTTCCCAGTTTTATGGCCGTGGAGTTAGTATATATAAGTTCTGTGGGTTTGGGGGTCAGAACCCCTCCCATGTCATTTTAAGACTTAATTGTGTTTAGTTTACTTTGGTTTCGATGGTAAGGGGAGGGAGGATAGCAAGTATAACTGTGTTATTTACATTTGCACTAATCAGGTGAAAGTAGATTTTTAAAAACTTAATTGCTAAATATAGGTTTATTTTATATCTAGGTTGAGAAGTGTGATGATTTCAGATATAATTGCACTGTTTATATCTCCAATCATTGGGTTTCAATGTTTGTTTTCATTGTAATTGATCAGCAATGAAATTGCAAAGTATTCTATGTTTCACAATAGTAATATACTCAATATATATGATTATTTTATTTCTGTTGTATCAAATTGCATGTTATTTGAGCATTGAGGATTATAATCGATATGTTACACTGTAGGTCTGTATGTTAAGTGAATACCAATGCCAAGGATTTCTCTCAAAGTTTCTGCTGAAAAGGGGTCTTATGGGCTCATTCAAACTATTACAGGAAGGAAATAAATAAAATACTCAAAACCTAGCAAGTACTCTAGAAAAAACACACACAGATTTTTTTTTTTTTTTTGATCAGTGAGGAGTAAAACAGCTTCAGTTTACTTTTAGCAACTACAGCCCAATTAGACTGATGTCAGTGGCTAAAAGGTAATGGAGAGACTATCAAGAGGAAAACTTGAGAACTTTGTAATGGACATTCATCTTTATGGCACAAACCTACATGGCTTTACCCAGAGCTGCTAATCAGACCTCCTGAAGGTCTGTCATTGTGTAATAGCAGGGCAGGGTGAGGGAGAGACAGTGGATGTGGTGTACCTGGGCTTCAGTAAAGCCTTTAACATAATGCCACTCTGATGAGTATTCAATAAGCTAAGAGTAGGAGAAAAGCTTAGAAAAGGACTGCTGGAATGGCTGTGAGAGGATGATATTTATGGGCATACTGCAAGGCATATGGGAAATGAACAAGAAAGTGCCAAAAGGGTTAGCACTGCCACACTCAATATTGAACATCTTCATACCTGGTACATAGGAGGCAGTGACTAACAGATGTAACATGTTTTCAGGTGACACACAAACTGAGCCTACAGTCTTGGATTAGGGAAAACATAAAGCAAAACAGTATTAAAAGTTGACAAAGAGCTTCAAAGGTGAGGATCACAACAGGTTATTGAAAAGTTCTGTATTTTGGATGCAACGATTCTAAGGTCATATGCAAGTTAGGGAATGGTAGACTATGACCTAGGACTGTTAATTTCAACATCTTTGGACCATAAGGCACAAGCAAACAGTCAGCAATGCATTAGGTTATACAATGCAAGACAAAGACTCCATGGAAAGGGAGGTTATTCTCTGACTTTGTTGCAGTGTGATGAAACTTATGAATGGAATACTGTCTGAAGTCCTGGAGACCCTACAATGAAATGCATGTGAAATGACTAGAAACCATTCAGAGAAAGGCTATAAGGATCCTATAAGGGGTATGAGGAGAATAAGCATCTCCTGGAGCTGCTGAAGATGTACTGATTGCACGATGGTAAGGCTAGGGAAGGCAACTTGGATGCACAAGATACAGCTGCGGCATGATGATAAAGGGCAGGCCATCAGACACAGTTGGCATGTACTCAGTTTAAGCTGGACATAAGAAAGTTTACTTTTCACTGAGAAAGATATGGACACCCATGAGCAGACTACTTGTAAATCCATAGGACTTTCAAAACAGCATGGAGCATCTAGGAAGAGTTTGCAAACACAATATTGATGAACCAGAATGTACATAATAGGTGCATCTAACTGAACAGATTCTTCTTCTTCTTCTTTCGGCTTTTCCTGGTTAGGGGTCGCCACAGCGAATCACCTGTCCGCTCATGATTGGCAGTGAAATTTTACAGTGTTGAGTTGCCAGCCCGGTGCCCAACCTTCCACAGAAGGCACACACATGCACTCACACCTAGGGCCAATTCAGAGTGTCCAATCCACCTGCAGCATGTCTTTGGGATGTGGGAGGAAACCGGAGCACCCGGAGGAAATCCACGCGACCAGAGGGAGGACATGCAGACTCTGCACAGAAGGCACCCCAGCCGAGGATTGAACCGGAGAACCTCTTGCTGTGAGGTGACAATGCTAACCACTGCACCACCGTGGCCGCCCATCTAACTGAACAGATTAAATACACAAATTAATTCCTACTTTCACAGTTTGTAATCTAATGTAATATACTACAATACAGTGTAATGTCAGGCAATCATTATAAACTAATGGTCATATTCATTAACGTCCACACTAAGTGTACGCAATCTGTATTCAGGAACATCCCTACTACATTCTTTGTGCTTTCTATTCACTCAGAAAGAATATACTACATGTGCATGTAGTCTATACTTTGTGGTAACCTTCATGAATCCCTCTTGAGGCTGCAAGAAATTTGGTAGGAAAATTATAATCAGGAAGAAGAAGGTGTGAGTTAAGTCTGCGTTGTCTGTTCACTCAGAACGGCATACACATAGTGTAGGCGTTAATGAGTTATTCCATCCAGAGACTTGTCATAAAAGCAAATAGCACGTATGTTTTCTTTGAAAGCAAAAAAAAAATAATAATAATTAATTTATGCCATTCACACATTATTCGAATGCTCTATCCTTTTCTTTAATAGATTTTAAACTTTTCATATATTCTTGGCTTTCCATAAGGCACTTTTTCTAAGTCAATGAGGACACAAGGTTGTAAATTTGCAGTGTTACATAAGAACCAGTTTATAAAACAGTTTTTTTTTGTACAGACTCTAAAGAAAAGTGATTCAATGTTTTCTCGTCTGAAAGGAAAAGGTAAGAACACAGAGAACATCACCAGAAGAAACAGCAATGGCATATGAAAGAAATAAACAAGATTAATTAATTGAAGCCTAAATTGTTTTATCTTTTTGTGTAACAGAAAACATCAGTAGTACAACTACAGTGAGAAAATATATCCTTTTATAATTGATTCCAAGATATATTCTTACCTTATCAACACCCATCCTTTTAAAAGATGCTTGCAGCAGTTTAAAATTGTGTATATACTCATGCTCCAGTTTTGCTTGAAATTTCACTTTTTTCAAACTGATACAGCCTGGGAATAACATATCCATGAACTGGCAGTACGCAGCACCTGCAAGAAAAGACAGCATGTGAATGCTAGTGGGATTTGGTGCAAAACTGTTGGCCACAGTTAAGGAATGCACAATTGCTGCTCCTGTCACAGACAAGTGTATAAGAAAGAGTAACATTAATTCATGGACATGTAGTGTCTATCATTATACTTCAAAATTTGCTAATTTAAAGCAAGATCAAACCTCATAACACACATCACTGGATACAGATGTATATGTATGTATTGACAGATACAGCTAACCATCTGAAAGGGGTCATGATACGACTTTTATGTAATTAAACACAAACACCTTGTACTTAGAAACAAAAAGCTACATTATCCCACTTGAACATCTGAAGTCACACATATTCTGACAGTATCACTCAGATCACATAATCAAAAACCTACTAATTTAGAACTATAATACATGAACAATACCTAACAATGGTATAAGCCATGAGAAAAGTATGATTCTGTAAAATAAATATATGTACATACGTACACATAAACCAAAGAAACACATATATGCATAATATATTCAGTTAGAGTACTATACTTGCCAAATACACAATGAAGATCACAAGACTAATGTCATTTACCCATGTACTCTTACCACAATGCATTACATGTTCGTAGACTTATAGGTATTATGTTAGCTTGCGGGCCATTTTAAGTCTATCCAATTTCCATTTTGATATTTGAAACAACCTATCCCATTTGATGTACATTGGCCTTATCGATCCCATGGTCAATAATTAGATATTACCCTTACTGAGAGTAATAATTTGAAGGGACCTGTGTGTGGTATAAAACATTTTGGAGCAACCTCTGCCCATTAAAAGTACAGTGGACAGTACTGGGGTAATTTTTCTTTTAATATTCATCCATAGATGCAAGTTGCATCTGAATGTGGACAGGGACAAGCTTTGTTTTACATATATAGGGAATCTGGTCCAGAGCAGCAGTATATCCTGTAAGATATACCTGTCCCTCCAAACTCTTCTGTTGATGTTGCTGAAGAGATATAGATCCCTAGACAAAGTACTTCTGATGCTTTGCAGTAGGTCTGTCAGTACTGGGTTAGAGTATGCCTTGTATGTCAGACACTGGTCAGCTCTTAGCAGTCTGTAAGATACTGAGTAGTGAAATTACTTTGAGCCAGTCGATGTAAGACATATTGTTTAGCACATGTAACCTTCTAGTAAGGTATCTCTATAGACGTTTCAGTTGTTGCATATGTCTGGCCAGACCCATGCCAGAGGAAACATAGCAAATGACTGGATTAATCAGGGCTGAGTAAAGGGGAGAAATGACATCTGTAGATCAAGACACACTCCCTTTGTTTATAAGTTGAGCAATATAGAAGAACTTTCTTACAACAGTTGCAAATGCTGGTTGAAAGTTAGGTCACTGTCCACATATCCCAAACAAATGGGTCCTGCCTTAGGGGCATATTATCAGTGCTGTAGTTCTCCATGGTAGATGACTTAATTATTTGGTACAAACTACTCTCAGCCATTCACTGTGCATTTTCTAACAGACAGGGCCGGGCTCTTCTTGGGGAGATGGGACAATCTTCTTTCATAGGTTTAAAGAGAAATGAGCCTAATGCTTGTTGAGCTTTTTGATATGGTTTCAGATGCTTAACTGCATGACCTCTGTAGGTTATGTTCACCTGCACTAGATTTTATTTTCCTGGCTTTGCTTTGACAGTTAGGGAACCACAGTAGCTAGGGTGAAAGCAGTTTTATATCTGCACTTCTGCTATATTACTGGAGGCAGTGTACTTGATATCACACATTACTTACTAACTCATTGCCGCCTACTCCCCACTGTCCCATCTATACCCACTAACTCTCCCCTAGACTAAGTTGAAAGGCTTTCCCTTAAAATGTCAGTGAACCTCATATGAACTTGTCTATATTCTCCTCCTTTGACAAACTGGCTATTTTTTTATACTTTTTCCTTTCTTGTCTTATCTTCAGTACATCTTTAAGATTATCTCTACTAAACACACTGTATGAACAACAATCATATGTTACTACCTGCTATACTTTTAATTGTATGTCTAAACCACTATGCTTATCTAAATATCTTATGCAGTCATATGTTACCTGCTATATTTTATAACTGTATGTGTAAAACACAATGCTTGTATAAATATCTTATGTATAGTATGTTAGTAATTGTTTCTGGACGTTTTCTCCCCGGGCCACTGATGAAAGCAGACAGATTTGTCCAGTCTGACCTCCCCGGTAAACAAATATATAATAAATAAAATAAACAAATAAATAATTTTAGAGCAATGACATTTCTTAAGAAATATTCTCATTGAAGCCATGCCACTTCCGTATTTATTCATTATTACTAGCTGTTGCACTGTTTTAGTCCTATCCTGTAAAGTGGTTTGGCTTATTTTGACACCTTCTTTATCCATTTTGCAGTCATGATTTTTTTTATCACATTTTTAGTTTATCAGGTCCTTAAACAGCAGATGGTGAATGTTTTCCTACCGTACGACTTGTTTTACATATGCAGGACTAAACTTATCTAGGAATAAATCAAACAGACATGACACTTCAGGCAATTTGATGAAGTGGTATATGAACAGGTGCAAGTTTCTAAACTTCCACTGATATGTATGGGAGCTACATCATACAATTATTAATTCATTTCTATTACCCAAAATATGCCATCCAGGACTGAAAGGCACTTAAAGCCTCTCCTGGTAAGCAAAGGAGATAAAGGCTGAAAACAAATCCTGGCTGGGAAACTAATCCACTGTAGACTATATATATATATATATATATATATATATATATATATATATATATATATATATATATATATATACATACATACATACACACACACACACACACATATACACTCACACACACACACACACACACACACACACACACACACACACACACACACACACACACACACACACACAGAGCCCACATATACGTACATACACACATGCATTAAAATATGCCATATACACACCTACAAGAACATGGCAGATTGCCACTCCACCTATCTACATGTCTAGTGTATAAAGGAGAAAATCAAAGACACTAGAAGTGAGCCATGAAAGGTAAACAGACTTCACAAAAGATAGTAATGTCAGGCATCAAAGTAGGGAACTGGGCACTCTAAGGAATCAATGTTTTTGCACGACTGAACCAGCCTCTGTACTGTGAGGGTAAGCATCCCTTCTGATGCTTTCATGTTTCATCAAGAGCAGAGTGTGTGTAATATTTACTGAATGTACTGCAACATAATATTGCAAATTATGCTAGCAGAGGATTATGCTTTTGGTTTATTTGAAAGCACAGTAAGCTTACAGCTTTGTTTACTAGTAAATGTCTATCTCTGGCACACATAAAAGGAGCTGCTGCAAGCATGTCAAATCATGTTAAATTTGGAAACTAGCATGAAATACAAAAGAATACTTTACAGCATAGGAAGACAGAAGAAAACTTTCTAATATGACTACTGCCTTTCGCAAAAATGCTTTATAATTCAATGACTACTGTGAGTATTCACTACAATTTGATTGAAAATATAAACTATAGCAATAAAACATAAGTTTGAAAGAAATCAAACTGATTTTAAAACTGGAAAGATCTTTCATTTGATTGAAGAAAATGAATAAAAGAGTCTAACTTCGATTGATGATACTGCAAAAATTTTCCTATGGTAACTTTTTTCCAATCATTTCATAGCAAAATTAATAACATTTTTACAATGGGACAAAATATTTTCAAAGCTGAAGAGCAGAATTAATGCAATATATACAACCATTCAACTGCAATACTTGTAAAGATTCCTAGAAAACAATACACCTTTAGACAATGAGAAGGGGAAACGGTGGCCAAGAGCCGAACAGAATACTGTTGGCATTCAAGATGGAGCGGTAGGTCAAAACAACAGGGAATAACATATGCAAGACTTCATGGGCAAGTTTTATCCATGAAGGTTCTGGTTGCAATTTGTCATCTGCTATGTTACCCGGACACAAATTTGGAGTTTTAAACTTGTGGAAGCATGCAGAGTGAATAAACTCACTTTCTGAAATTAATGATTGTGTTCATAAATTAAAACTTTTCAACATTTTTAAGAATCAGCAGTGCTCTGCTAACATACCTAAAAAGCTTTCTACCAATATTCCTATTAACAAAACCACTGCGGACTGCTTTATGGAAGAAGATCAAAGGCAGAATGTTTATTTACTTTATTTATTTATTGTCATTTAACAGGGTTAGTCCAACTGAGCCAGCGGCCCATTTTCAGTGGAGACCCGAGGAAAAAAGCTCCAGATAAAAAAGAAACAATATCACACAATTATCACAAAAATATCACAAAGAATATCACAAAAAATAGCTATAACTATAACTATAACGTTACTGTTTCAAGCAGTTAAACATTGAACGATTTTAATCACTTTTTTTATACAGTTTTGTTCAACATTGCAGAAAAATCAGGAACATAACATCAGACAGGTTCAATATGGCAAAAACAGTTTATATAGTTAACAGCTGGAAAACTTCTTGTTTAGCAGTATTTACAGGAAACACGGAGTAGGGTAAAAGAAGGCACAGGAAGTGTTAGACAAGTAGAAAAACATAAGAAAGAGTGCTTAGATTGAGGTAGAAGAAATTAGGAAGACAGCAGTGTAATATCAGGTAGGAGTTTGATATGGACAGAACTAGGTGTTTAGTAGGTAGGTTTTAAGCTTGTGTTTAAATTGGGCTTTATGAGGTATATTCCTTCTGTTAAGGGGAAGGATATTCCAGGAATAGGTGACAGAGAATTTATAGAGGGATTTGCCTATATCTTTAGCAGGTTTGTAGATGTCTAGAAGATGTCTGTCAGATGTGCAAGGCTGACGTGTGGGGTTATAGGGTGATATGTAAGAGATGGAGGGACAATAAGTGGGGTTATAGAGTATGGAGTGTGCAATGTGTAGTTGTGAAAGAAGTAGTTGTTTTTGAAATTCAGGCCATAATAAAGACTTAAGAGCAAGACAGTGGTGGGATTTATATGGTAGATTGGAGGTGAATGTGGCTATATTGTGGTAGGTTTGTTCTAAGAGATGACTAGGGCAGTATATAAAAGACAGGGTAAGAGAAGTGGTGCAGCAAGAGAGGGTTTAGTGGAGGGAGAGAGTAGTTTGTGTCTACGGTACAGAAGTCCAAGTTTTTGATTAGTTTTTTCTATGCACTGGTTGATGTGAATGCCAAATTTTAGTTCATCATGTACCCGGGCTGGCAACTCAGCACGTAAAAATCTACTGCCAATCATTAGCGGACCAGAGTTCCGCTGTGGCGACCCCTAACCGAGAAAATCCTAAAGGCACAACAACAACAACATCAATAGTTACACCAAGTAATTTAGTAAAGGGTTCAGATGTGATGACTGTATTGTTTAGAGAGATAGTTGAGAAGGAGGGTTTAAGGTGTACTACTGTTTTAGGCAGGAAAAGTAAAAGCTTGTTTTTTTTTTTTGCATTTAATATTAGTTGGTTTTCTGTGAGCCAGGTTTTGACTGAGGTGAAGGTGTCTTGGGTATGGGCAAGGAGTTCTGAAAAGTTGTGGCTGGTGGTGATAAGGGTTGAATCGTTGGCATATTGAAAGAGAGTAAAGTGCTTGGTAGCTTAATCTGTTTGTAAAGATATTGAACAAAAAGGACCCAAGACAGAGCCTTGAGGAACACCTGTATTGACAGGTAGGACAGGGGAGGTGACAGATTGCCAGTGAATGGACTGTTGTCTGTTAGATAAGTAACTAGGGAACCAATTTATAGTGGAGGTAGACACATGGAGATCAGAAAGTTTAAATATCATTTTGGTGTGAGAGACTGTATCAAAAGCCTTGGAGAGATCAAGGAATAGGCAGGAAACTTGGATGTTATTATCTCGGGCTTCTGCTACAGTTTGGGTGAATGAGAGTAATGTGGTAGATGTGCTGTGGTGGGGTCTAAATCCATGCTGGGTGGGAGTAAAAAGATTATTGTCCAGCAACTGTTTAAGTAGTTGGGTATGGACACATTTTTTGAGATTTTGGATAGTGGGGAGAGTATTGCAATGGGACGGTAGTTGGATGGGTCGGTGGAGTTACCAACTTTGTGGAGAGGGATTGTGAAGAAGGCTTTCAAGGCTTCCAAATGTCTGATAGAGACTGGGTATGCAATGGATTTGGCAGCAATTTTAAGAAAGTGGGGGGGGGGGGTAATTTATCCACAGAGGGAGAGCAAGGTTTGGGTTTACTTAGTACTGATGTGAAAAAAGCAATGGGGACTGGTTGGAAGGAGAGAGAAATGGGGAATAGGTTTTGGGGGATATGGGAAAATCGTGGGACTTGGCTGCTGAGTTAGCTTTTGAATTGTTTCTATGAAGTGTTTATTTAAAAGTGCAGCTGTCTCAGTGGCAGTATTGAGAAGGAAGGGGTTGGGGGTTTACTAGAACAGATAATTTTGTTAACTGTTGACCAAATTTGTTTTTTTTTTGCGTTGGCTGTCTTTGTTGAAGTTAAAGAAAGTCTTTTTGTCTTTTATGATTAGTTTTTTACACAAGTTTCTGAGTTCTTTGTACTGTTGTAGTAGGGGAGGAATTATATATTTTATCCAAGTTTTCCAGGCAGCATCCCTCTGATGCATAACAGAAAGAGTTTGCTTAGTGAGCTAGGGATCACAGTTACATTTTACTCTAATTTTTCTGGTTGGGGTTATGGAGTTCAGAACGTCTAGGAATATTTTGTTTAAAGTGGTTACAGCTTCATTAAGAGGGAGGTTACAGAGGAAAGTCCAGTTGATGTTGGACAGTATAGAGTTGAATTTTTTTGGGTCAAATTGAGGTAGATTGTGAGTTTCTTTGTAGTGGTGTTCTTTGGGAGAATATTTGACATGTCTATGAATATAGGTAGGGGAATGGTCACTAAGAGAGTTGGGAAGAATGCCAGGACTATGATAGAGAGTGGGGTAGGAAGTGAGGATCCAATCAATTATTGGACCTGTATTAGAGTTTCTTTTGGTTCTAGTTGGTGAGGATATAAGTTGGTGGAATCCAAACAGAATTAGGCTAACAACTGGTGATGAGGAGGAGAGTGAAATCCAATCAATGTTGACATCACCAAGTATAATAGTTTCATATAGAATATGCTGGGTGAGACAAGAGAGGACATTTTCTAGAACAGGAATGTTGTCACATGGAGGGATATATATGGATACAATGGCAATTTTTTTGTGAGGGTTAAGATGACAGTTTACAATTAGGATTTCTGTAGGAGCGAAGCTGGGTATGGGAGTTGGTAGTGGGGAGAGAGTAAGTTGGGTCAGAGTAGAGAATGGCTACTCCTCCACCTCTCCTGTTTGTTCTATTGGCATGACAGATGTTATAACCTGGGAGTAGGATTTCAGAGTTGGAGATGTGAGGTTTTAACCAGGTTTCTGACAGTGTAAAACTTTTAGGTGAGTTTAAATGGATCCAGGAGTGTATTGCTGGAATTTTGTTGACAATGCTTGGATATTTAGTGAGAAAATAGTTAGAGATTTTGATGGCTGAGAAGGAGATGGGGGGGGGGGTGAGGGGTAGGGGTGTCTGCTTGAGGGAAGTGGAGGAAGGAGATGTAGGTCCTGGGTTGGGGTGGATGTCCCCATCCAGGAGTAGTGAATCAAGGAAATCAAGAAAATAGGAGAGGTTAAGAGCAGTGGGTGTACTTGCTGATATGATGGTGGAAAGAGATATATTTGAGTAAAGTTTTATAGTAAAAAGATAGGAGGGAGAGATTGGAAATAGGTCTGGGAAGATGGGAAATGTGGGGGTTGGTGAGTGAGTGGTAGCTGTGAGAGAGGGTGGGTGTTTCTGTTGAAAAATACAGAAATGTATGGTAAGATGTAGAAAGTTTTAGGAGGAGGAATAGAGTAAGGAAAAGGGGTGACATTATGGGGGAGTAATAGGTTTTCAGTAAAAGTGTTGAAGTGAATAGGTTATATGTGAGAATAGAATAAGGGAGAAGAAATAGTGGAGTCAGTTTAAATGAGCAGAAATTGGTGATATGCAGAGAAAAGACTTGAGGCAGAAGTAGTATGGAGGATAGTACATTAGGTTAGTACTGTAAGAGATGTAGATGGAAGTAGAATAGGAGGGGTAATGGTAGAATGATGAAGGGGGAGGGAATTGTTAGGTTGGAGGGGAGAGGCTATTAGGTAGGTATGGGTGATTGACAAAGTGTTAGAGGGAGAGGAGTGCTGAGCATATAAAGTAAATGAGTGTGGGGGTGGGTGGGAATGGGGGTAGGGGAGCAGAGTGAGCCTGAGTGTAGCGAGGGCAAACTGAGCGGGTTGACATGGCTAGGGGAAACACAGAGAAATAAAAACAATCTGTGAGTTATGCCAGTGTGTAGGTAAGGCAGAGGGACAGAAGAGAAGGAAAAAGTAGAGGTGTTCAGAGCTGGAGAAATGGGTAGAAGGTCAGTTGTACCTTGACCAACAGCTGGCCATAGTTAAGGGTAATTGCAACTTTTACTTGGAGGGCAACTGCAGCAAAGATATTAACTGGCTATGTTGGGTTTGTTAGACCAAATCTAAGTTCAGGTGAAATCCAAGTGCAGTTAATAGGTCATGCACCGGCAGTAGCTTAAAACAGCCATGGGGAGTTCAAAAAGGAGAAACTAGATTTTACTAGTCAATACTGCCATCTATTGGCCAACCTAAACTTTAAAACTGAGAGAAGAACATTAATAAAATATCTAGAGTAATGAGGAAAATAAGCAGGCAGGAGATCACAATAGTGAAAGAGGCAGGCTGGGGGGGTGGTTCAGTGTGTGTGCAGACCTTTCCAATACAAGGTGTAATTAAACATTATCATATTTGTTCACATAATTCCATGAAGCTATCTCTTCATTTAGGAATAATCCTGCTATTACAATAAGACAGTTTGAGAAAGGGGGTGATTGCTACTTCTGATCAAATATGACTACAACAAACAATGCATAATCAGCATAAGGCTACCGTGACAGAAAAGCAAGTTATACCAACAAGACAGGAACTGATATAATTGTGTCACAATTATTAAAATGGTTAATGCTATTCTTAAGCTGGAAAGATATCTCACAGAAGATAAAGCCTACAGTGTCACCCTATTTTATTTGGAATTACATTCTTTATTATTTTGTCGAAAAAAACATTATTTGCACCACATAGTTCATAGATTATTACTAGGCCAACTGCCCTTGTGGACCATTTTAATCCTAGCCAATTATCCCATGTGAGAATAAAATCCTGCACCTTGGGCTTATGCCAACCATGTATACTTAACATTTTACTACTGAAAGAGTCAGAGTCTGAGCACAATGTTAAAGTTTGAAGAAGACATTATGCTATACAATTTTGATATTACCTCATTACTTGCCTCATACCATGGGCCTAGTTGTTTCTGGATGCCTACTCACTGCACACCAAAATGGAAATATCACTGGCATTTATAGACATTTTACATACCTAGTTCTAAAGAACTGACAAGTATGAAGGGAGTGTTTTAATTTGAAAATAGGAACGTTAAAAGAAGTAATATATACAAACAGCATTGCAGTTCTTAAGACTGAAGAGTGATCATTCTTTTTTGTTGGCTTTTACTGCTGCCTCCTGCTTTGTGTATGAGATCTCGCTACTTCAGGAACTGGGAACTTGTTTTTTCTCCGCTGTTGTGTAATCTCAGAGTTCGTACATGTAATTAGGCAGAGGATGATGTGGGGGTGTAGAGGGGCTTGCCATACCTGCACAAAATAGTGTTTTTTTTTCACTGTTTTAGTCTACAAGGGTAGATTTTTTTTAAATCTTGTTTTGCATTTTCTGTTGCAATAATCTCATATGTATATATGGCACAGTGTAAAAATATGACTTTTTATTGAACACTTAAGCCTTTCAAAATTCTATATGCCTGCTTAAGTGGAAAACAGCTATTTTTTTTAAAAGTGGAAGAGGGGTGAGAAAACAATAGTGAAGTTTAATATATGTTTTCAGAGCAGATGTGATGGCCTAATTTTGTTGTAATATGAGCCAAAGTTACTATAATTTGCTTAGATCTGATAATTTATTAAAGATAACTTTTATTTTAGTTTGTAGCAAGATAAGAGGCAAGAAAATGTGTATTAACGCTGTGTTAGTTTTTCATCTGACATACATTAAAGAATAATTTCTTTAACCAACTTTAAGAGACTGTTACATAATACCAATGATTATAGCTCATGTGAGAATTGTCTGGCAATAACATAATGGGATTTTACTGAATAAGGCTGCTAACATGGCACAGTATGAAAAATGTGAATTCAAGTAGACAGCCAAAGTAAGGCTGCAGTCGAATTATGTATATTTTGCAGTACAGAATAGAAGTTAGTTATAAACTTCATCAAGCAAAGGTAATGGCAATAAGCACTGTGAACAATTACTGCATATATAATGTCACAGTGAAATGTGGGATTTATGTGCGTCAGACAATGAACTCAATGCTAGCATTTACGTGACAAACTTAGATATGTGTGTGTAAGAAAGATGAAAATTTAAAAGAACGTTTTCTGAATAAAAAACTTAACATAAGCATGAACAATTACAAGGTTGCTTTGAAAAGCATCTCATGTCAAGTATAAGGATTGTGCTGAACATAAATATTTCTTCATCCTGATAAACACAAACAATATAAGACTTGTGAGGCAAATAAAGCATAGACTACAAATGCTGAATATTTTATGCAGGTAAAACTGAACAATGTTTTAAACAAAGAATTATAGGGCATTTATATGTCGGCAAAGATATGAATTAACACACAAGCTAAACATGATCTGATGCTAGAAGACAGGGCTGAGTTTTTATGATAGTTGAAGATATCCACAGCTATAAGCAAGAGTACAGTTTAACCTGTTGAAACTTTGTTGTGTGGCTTATTGCTCTTATTCTTTACTCATTTCATGGAATCGAACACTTTGTGATATCAAGGACTTTAGCACACCAGGTCTGTGTGTTAACGACAGCTTCTTTAAGTTCCTTTAACTTCATATTAATTACTTCCATAAAGCTGTTAATCAATTTTAGCCTCTGCCAACGTCTTCTTCTTTTGCCTTTGACCCTTCCTCGCATCAGTGCACTCTAGGGAATAGTGACATCATATCATGTGGATAAAGTGTTTTGAGTTTTAGTTTTACTAACAGGCCTTGCAGTGAATTGTTTGGATATTCCTTAAAGTACAGAATGATTCGATTGTCTTGCAGTACATGTAATTCCCAAAAGGGATGACTGCAAGTAGTGGAAAAGTACAGTTTTGTACCTACCATAAATGTAGATGTTTGAGTGTAGACACTGCTGCAGTCATTACACTTGGGTTATCCTGCCGTCAGGCAGTCCCGCAGTCGGCCAGAGTTCTAAGGTCTTGGTCCGGCGTCGGTTGCTGTCGCCTCCTCCCTGATGTCAGTGCGACAGGGGTACATAAGATGCAGCCGACGCCATTTTCTTCAGTTTTTCTTGCCCCAGATGTCAGATGCCTCTAAATATGTAGGCAATTCCAATTGCTAATAGAACATACATAAGAAAAGCAAAAAACAACTTACAGCTACCAGGAAATACTCCCCATAGGTAGTAAGGGTAGAAGACATAGGTACGTACCAGCCAGTAAGAGGGGAAGGAGGGAGAGTAACCTGGACTGCAGCAGTGTCTACACTCGAACATCTACATTTATGGTAGGTACAAAACTGTACTATGTTCATCATGTTACACTGCTGCAGTCATTACACTTGGGTAGAATCCCAAAGCTGAGGAAGGGTGGCTTGTCCTATAAGGCATTAGGGGTGGCTATAAGGCCCTGCAGCACTGCAGTGGCAAAGCCAGCTCTGGATTTAGAGTATAGAGGCAGATGGTAATGCTTGGTGAAGGTGTGTACAGAACTCCAAGTTGCTGCTTCCAAAATATCCTTGGTAGGTACTCCCCTGAGGTAGGCAGTTGATGTGGCTGTTGCCCTGGTGGAGTGAGATCTAATGCTGCTAGGTACAGGTTTTCCATGGTATGTGTAGCAGAAACTTATACAATGTCCTATCCATTTTGAAATAGTCTGTTTTGAAATGGCTTTTCCCTGTGCTCTTGCAGCATATGCTACCAATAATTGCTCAGATTTTCTGAAAGCTTTGGTTTTGTCCAAGTAGAAGCGTAACTGCCTGTGAATGTCCAAAGAGTGCAGTAGTCTCTCCCCTTTATTCTGTGGTTTAGGATAAAAAGTTGGCAGGTGAATAGTTTGGTTTAGAGCCACACTGGATACCACCTTTGGCATAAAAGTAGGGTTAGTTCGTAAAGACACCCTGTCCTGGTGGAAAATGAGGAAAGGTTCCACTGCCATTAGAGCCTGTAATTCTGAAACTCTTCGTGCTGATGTTATTGCCAGGAGCAGAGCAGTTTTCCAAGAGATATATTTTAATTCTGCTATGTTGGCGGCTCAAAAGGAGGTAAATTTAGCTTCTCCAAAACAAAGTTGGGGTCCCAAGTTGGAGTAGGGGCTCTACGGGGTGGTCTTATGTTTTTAGCCCCTCTGAGGTACTGTTTTAACAGAGGATTAGAGAAAATTGGTGGATCCGTGTTGTAATGAGCAGAGATAGCAGAGGCGTGGATCTTGATGGATGAAGAAGGAGAGTCCTTTGTCCAGCATCTCAGTTAAGTATTGTAGTATCTGAGGAATGTTTGGTACAAGACGGTCAAGGCTGTGAACTTGGTTCCAGGCACAGAATCTCTTCCATTTATCTGAATAGGCTTTCCTGGTACTAGGCCTTCTGACCTCCAGAATGACATACATAATAGCTTTGGAGAGAGGCATTGCTTGTTTGACTAAGGAATCTTCCATGCAGCTAGGTTTAAGGTCTTTAGCTGGCTGTGTAGTATTTGTTTGTTGTGCTGAGTCAGCAGATGTGGGATTTGAGGCAAAATTCAGGGTGGTTCTTGTGCTAAGCTCCTTAAGATTGGGTACCAGTGCTAGCGTGGCCAGTCTGGTGCAATCAGGATCATCTTTGGCTCTTCCTGCCTGGCTTTTATTAGTACGTTTGGCAGGAGAGGTAGTGGTGGGAAAGCGTATACTTGTAGGTTCTTCCAGCTGAATGAGAGGGCATCCACTTTCCATGATTGTGGATGGTAACTCATTGTGCAGAATTTTTGTAGCTGGCAGTGTATTGGGGATGCAAACAGATCTATGTCCAGGCTCCCCCATTTCTGTGTTATCATTCTGAATATTAATGGATTCAACTCCCATTCGTGGGGATCCATGATGTTTCTGCTTAAGTCGTCTGCCAGTGTGTTTTTCTTTCCTGGCAGGAATTGCGCTTGCAGATGAACTTGAAGGTTTATAGCTGTGTTCCATAAGGTCATAGTTTGTCTGCACAGGGGGTAGGAGTGAGTGCCCCCTTGCTTGTTTATGTACCACATAACTGTGGTGTTGCCTGTCTTTAGGAGTAGTTGTCCTGGATGCAGCAGGTCCTTGAAAGCTATAATTGCATTTTGTACAGCTAGCATCTCTTTTTGATTGATGTGAAGATGCCTTTGTTCAGCGGTCCACGTGCCCTGAATACATTTGCCTGCCATGTGTGCTCCCCAGGCATAATCCGATGCATTTGTTGTCAGTGTTTGCCTGGCTATGGGTTGTGTAAAAGGCTGTCCCTTGTTGAGGTGACAAGCTTGAGCCCACCATTGAAACTCCTGTTGAAGGCAAGGGATCACTGGTATAACTGTTTCCAAACTTTGACAGTGTTGAAACCATACATTCTTTAGGTACCATTGTAGTTTCCTCATATGCAGTCTGGCATATGGAATTAGTAGTATGCAGGATGCCATGTAACCCAAGGCCTGCAGAATTTTTCTTGCAGGGAGCTGGGTCTTTGTTGCCATCAATTGAAAGTATTGAGTCAGTTGTCATTGTTTGTCTGGCGTGAGATAAGCCATCTGGGCCGTTGTGTTCAAGCTGGCACTCAGGAATATAATCTCTTGTGAGGGCACTAGTTTTGATTTCTTTTCGTTTACTGTGTACCCCAGGCAACTTAATAACTTTTTTACAAATGCCAGATGCTTTAGAAGAGTGTCCTTGCTCTCTGCTTGAATCAGGCAGTCGTCCAGGTATGGATAAATGTGAATTCCTTTCTGTATGCAAAATGCAATTACTGGTGCCAGACACTTTGTGAAGACCCTGGGCACAGTAGATAAGCCAAAGGGCAGTGCAGAGAATTGATAGTGCATTGAACCAGCTATGAATCTGAGGTATCTTCTGCAGTTTTGTCTGATAGGGACATGCAGGTATGCCTCTTTGAGGTCCAAAGTCACGAGCCAAGCTTTCTTGCCCAGCATGGGAAGAAGCTGCTGTAATGTTAACATCCAGGTAAGTGTTTAGAGATGAAAGATCCAGAATGGGCCTCCAGGCTTTGTCCTTTCTGGGTACCAGAAAGAGTCTTGAGTAAAATCCTTGTCCTTGCTCCTGTGATGGTACCTTTTGAATAGCTCTCATATCCATGAGTGCTGTAATTTGTTTTTGAGCCTCTGCCCATTGATTTGGTGGCAGATTTGGCATTCCTTTTAACCTTGGCAGAGTGTGAAAGTGGAACCTGTAACCTTGAAATACAATGTTGAGAACCCATTTGTCTTTGGTGATCATTTGCCAATTGTGGTAGAAGAGTGCCAGTTTTCCTCCCAAGGGGGCTGCCAACACGGATTTGTTTGGCAGCTGTAGTGGGAAGTCATTGGAGCTGCTTTTTATATGGTTGTGGCCTGTCTTCCCCTTCTTTCTGGCCTGATGCAACCCACTGTCGAGACCTGTAAGGGCCTTGTGTTTGACCTCTACCTCTTGGACATCTGTATCTTCCCCTTTAAGGTCTCTCTGTAATTGGAAAGGACCAATTCTTAGTTGGCCAGTTTCTGCTA
The DNA here is from genome assembly GCF_019279795.1 of Protopterus annectens. Lineage (NCBI taxonomy): Eukaryota > Metazoa > Chordata > Ceratodontiformes > Protopteridae > Protopterus > Protopterus annectens. Next base: position 102,984,117 of record NC_056732.1, read on the forward strand.
AATCTAGGAGGCTGAACCTGTAAGAAATCCTTCACTGTTTGCATAGATTTTCCCTTGTCCTCCACTTTCTTTAATACCTCTTCTGCCTTAACTCCAAATAACACATCCTGCTGCAAAGGTGGATCCAATAATTTTGCTTTAACATGATCTGGCAACGCATGTTCTTTTAACCAAGCATGTCTTCCAATGACACAGCCTGTAACTGCTGCTCTGCAGGAGGCCTCTAGAGAATCAAAACCACATTGCAAAGTATGCTTTCCCACTTGTTTAGCTGCATGCAATAAATCCTGCATTTCTTTAAAATTAGGAGGATCTGATTCTGGAAGCATTTTTTTGTTTTAACTGAGACAGTAAAAATTGCTGATATTTTAGCATGTGAAACTGGCAATTTAAGGCTCTCATTGCTAAAGTTGCAGACGTATATACTTTCTTTCCCCATCTGTCTAATGCTCTGGAATCTCTGTCAGAGGGAAATGGATTCTTGGCTGATGAGACCTTAACTCCTTTGGGTCCCTAAGAAATAGTTTCAGGGTCAGCGACAGGGCTTTTATACAGAAATTTATGTGAGTCAGGGACTCTGTAGTATCTGTCAGGTTTAACAGGGGCTGGAGGTAAGGAATCAGGATTTAAGCTGGATTCAGTATAAACATCATTGACAATATCTAACACTGGTGGACTAGCAAGGGGTCTGTGTTGAGGTAATAAAAGGAAGTCCCTGAGCCTTTTCTTGGATTCTGAGTAATCCTGGCCTTCCCAGTGGAAATGCTCCCTCATGGTATGTAGGGTTTCCCCAAAGGAGTAGTCCTCAGGCGGTGAGGCTGATGGAATTGATTCCTCAGCATCAGAATCCTCATAAGGGGGTAAAGAGTATCCTATGTCTGAGGATGAATCAGAAGAGATGGACACCTGGTCGGATGAGTCATAGTCTGCATCCTGTCTAGGCCTTTAATCAGGAGGGGGATGAGACCCCCTGATCAGAGTAATTAGGTCTTCGGCCATTTTGAGCATTTGTTTCTTAGGCATGGAGGCCTGTCCTGGAGAATGCTGAATTTGTTTTTTTGACTTTAAAGGAGACTTGGACTTAGCTGAGGGTCTAATGCTTAACTAAGTAGGTCTGAAGACACCCTCTGTAGCTGTCGGTTGCTCAGCTACTCCGGATCCCTCTGAAAGGTTAGTCTCGGTAGGCTGAAGAGCTTGTGTGTCCGAAGGCCCAGCCATCTCCACGTGGGAGTCAGAGGCGGCTTGTGGTTCTACAGAAGCGGTCGTCAGGGGCTGCGAAGGTGCCTCGCTGAAAACCGGAGAACCAGTGACTGGCCTAGAAGAGGCTTCGTCAGTTTTGGGCCTCGGATGCCTATCCTTGTCTTTGCACTTTTTGTGTATTCCGGTCGTCGGAAGTTCCGATGGCATGGTATAATTGAATTTTCTACCAAAATAATGTCGGGCAAAATCAAACCGACGTTTAATAGTGCGCTTGTTAAACCTAGCACAAAACCGACAACCAGTAATGTTGTGGTCAGGGCCTAGGCATGGGATACAATAGGAATGGAAATCCTTATGAGGTATTTGCTTCCCACAAGAAATACAGTTATTAACTTTTACTGACATCGGTCTGAGGCAAGAAAAAGTTTCCCCAATGGGGTACTTAGCTTTGTAGAAGACTTTGGTTCTGGATTTGGAATGAAAATCTCAGGAGACGGCCAACTGGCACTTGCGAACTGCTTTTGCTTCGGGCACCGCGCGGCAAGAAAGACTGAAGAAAATGGCGTCGGCTGCATCTTATATACCCATGTCGCACTGATGTCAGGGAGGAGGCGACAGCAACCGACCCCGGACCAAGACTTTGGAACTCTGGCCGACTGCGGGACTGCCTGACGGCAGGATAACCCAAGTGTAATGACTGCAGCAGTGTAACACGATGAACATCAAAAATAGTCACAAGAGGCTGGAATTTAATGGAAAAAACTGGCAAAGGACCAAGGTACTGGAAGCAAATAACTAGGGAGGAAAAGGTAATAGAGTGGGATGAGGTCAAGCAGACATTTGGACTACAGGTTAGACTGCCTTCCCTACCAGGAACTGACATCAGTGTAAAGAGAAAGGGATAGGAAGTGCTAAGTGAAAGACCTGCGTTGGTAAAAATTTTAGTTGAATCTAGAATGGAAGCTGCTGTTAAGAAAATGATGATTAGTAGGGCATATAAAATACTCCACAACAATTATAAGAGCTTAGAAAGGACTGGGAAGAGGGAGACTGGAAAGGCAATTTACAAAGGAACAATAGAATGGCATGTGCAAGGCTCCAAACTATGCAAACATTTCATAAAGTTTAAGATTCTTTCCTGGAAGTGTTCATATAGGTAATTTTATACTGCAAGAAAACTTCAGAGAAGTTTTCTCCAGGAGGATAGCAAATGCTAGGGGTATGATACGAAAGACAGAGTTACTGGAAATATGTTGTCCAGGAGCATAATGAGTTGGCAGATTTTAAAATTTCTCAACAGAGTACTTCAGAAAAGTTGGGAGATCATATAGTTTATTATATTTTATTTTATTTTTTGTTTTCTGGGGTAGAGCACTGATCTCAATGGATCTTTTCAAACTCAGTTGGGAGCGGTGTCTGGTTAAATGACTTGCTTACAGTTACACAGTTAGGTAATGGAGGGTTGCCTCCTTAGTAGTAACTAAGGAAATGATTCTTTTGAGATGGGACACAGGATCTGGACTCCCTAGACACGGTAAGGCCTTACTAATTTAATACTATTAGCTGCCTAAAAAATACTTCTAGAAAATGAAAATCAAAATCCAAACCAAGTGTAATTGTAATTCTGAATGTTGTAAATGAGGTAAAAGAACTGGAGGTGGGATCTTTAGAAAATGGAGGAAGAAAATTATATAGAAATAAATGGAATTTGTGGGAACAATACGTGCAAAAACAATGCTTAGAAGGATGAGTGAGGTTTAAAAAAAGGCAGGACTCAAACGATTTAAACAATGTTGGAGTGATGGAAATCGTTTAAAATGTGTCTACTGCATAGGTTCATAGGTTGGTACTAGGCTATCGGCCCTAAGGCCTATGTAAACCTAGCCATAACAATTCCCTGGAAATTTCTTCCCACAATATTTACTTCTCTGGGCCCCTGTCTAGCAGAGCGACTGACATGAATTTCCTATCTCCCATCTTTATCAGAGTTGTTTGTTTTCTCTTCTGTTACTGTACATGTACCTATGTTACACTGTAACAAAAAATCATGTTTAATAAAGATATTTAAAAAATTTTTTTCAACACCACAGTTCAAAACCTTCTGTTTTCCAGCATATAGCCTGATGCTCAAAGCTCTGTGTTATTACCGGGAAAACCATAGCTTCAACTATATCAGTCTTTGTTGACAATGGAATGTCTTTGATTTTTAAAATTTTATTCTGATTTGCATTAGCTTTCTTTCTAAGAAGCAACTGACTTTTAAATTCGGGGTTGGAATCACTATCTGCAGAGATTTTTGAGCTCAGGAAAATAAAACCTATCAGTTCTCCAATCCCACACCATCTATCTGCAAAGAATTGGCAAGGGAAGAATATATAATTTTATTTCTTGCTTGCTTGAGTGATTGGTTGACTTTGCAAAAAAAAAAAAATTTACTTTTAGACTGTCTACTTTCACCTTCTTAAATATGCTCAACTCTTCTTCACTTTGGATTCCAGCTTCTAATTTATCTAAATCAGCATTTTACTTGACATATTCAGCATATGAATTAGAATACATAGGTAAACAATATACAGTTTGCCACACTCCTCTCTCAATCCTGAACCAGTCAGTATTGCATGCATAGTCACTTCTAACTGTTGCTAATTGTTTTGTATATGGATTCCTCAAGAGTCAGCTGAGGGGAACTGGTAAACCCATTTCTCTGAGAACTTGTCATAATTTGTTGTGGTTTGCAAAGCCATATGCTTCAAAGTTCTCAATAAAGCAGAACTAAATATTTTTTTCTGAAACTTCAGTACTTTGTCTATAATGCAGAAGATGTCAGTTTGATTTCTGGTGCCTCTGTCCCTTCCAAAACCAAACTGTATATCTGGCAGGTCTTGGCTCATATATTGCTGGAATGTAGCTTGTGAGATTAACTTGACCACCTATGAAACAATTGCAACTGTTCAATAATTTTAGCACTTTTTACCGATGCACATGTTGGCATTGGAATATAAAACTGTTTTAAATCCAGTAGCTACAGTTGTACATTCAAAGTCTGAAGTCAACTTTTGTGCCTAATTTTTTTTATTTATAAAATAAGTTAGATATTCCATTATTATTACTGAAACACCCCAGCCCAAAATGAAAGTTGGAAAAAAGATGTTCTACACTGCATGAAGATGCCAGTTCATGGTTCATTGTCAAGGAATGACTGGATGTTACTACTGGGAAGCTTTGAACATGTAAAAAAATGCAGACATAAAAAGAACAAAGTTGTATGAAATACTCTATTAAACATTCTTACTACTGCTACAGAAAGGAGGGTATCATTTTCATCCCTCTTTTGATGTGTCATGTATATATAAGAATTCACATGTCAGGATACGCACTACTGTCAAGATGTACAAAATGCAGACGTGGGGAACCTTCTCCAGATAACCCTGGGCAAAGTAATCAGTTGAAAGGCTCTTCAGACTAGGCTTCAAGTATACAGGGTCAGAATAGGAGGATATGTTGGGGAAGGGTGTATTCATGTAGAAAATGCACTGCTGTCAATTATAAGTTACACTTTGACCAATCAGTGTTTTTTAAACACCTTCATTGTATTATCACGTATTACATAGCCAAACATACATTTGTATAAAAGTAATCAAACCATATTAACAAGTTCACATTTACAAACCTTATACATCTCCCATATTGTTCTATATGGCATAGAACAATATATGTGATATATACACACACACACACACACACACACACACACACACACACACACACACACACACACACACACACACACACAAAACACACACACACACACACACAGATATATATAAAGTCTACTTCAGATGATTGAAGTTTCAAAACTTTGAACATCATATGGCCAAAGACCAGATGATCAAAGTTTTGAAACTTCAAACATCAAATTAAAAAAATAAAAATTAAAAAAATAAAAACAAAAAAGTCTTCTTTTATATTTTTGTAGGGGGCACCTCCCACACCCCCTGCTACTTAAATATACCAACTCTGAGATTGCAATACAGTGAGGAAAACGGTAAATTATCCCGTTCTGCGCTGTACAGCGATCTCCAGTCAGAACGTTTGAAGTTTTAAAACTGATCATCTGGTCCTTGGTCATATGATGTTCGAAGTTTTGAAACTTTAGTCATCTAAAGGGGACCCATATATACACATACATACATACATATACACACACACACACACACACACACACACACACACACACACACACACACACACACACACACACACACACACACACAGGTTATGGCCTTCTTTTTATGTTGCCAACACTGTGCAGTGACAGCAGAGCAGCTGAGAAAGCTAGAGGTGATGGAGATGAAGTGCCTTAGACGTGCGGTAGGATGCACATTGCGGGACAGATGAAGAGATGAGGACATTAGAGCTGAAGCCCAAATAGTTCGAATTCCACAGAATGTCAAAGAAAACAGATTACAGTCATTTGGGCACATTTTCAGGAAAGCAGAAGACAATCTAGTGAAGATAATTTGGGACAGATGGGAAGAAGGCAAGAGGAAATAAGGGCATCCAGCAAAGAGATGGATGGATTGTGGGAGAGACCACCTGTGACAGTCAGACATGGCTTTTGAAGAAGGTAGGAGAGTGGCATTAAATCGACAAAGATGGTGACAGTTGACGTGACACCCAACCCCATGTAGAAAAAGGTGAGAAAGGGTGTTGATGATGATGACTGCTTTGTCATTTGATGGGAACTTAAACTATGACTGCTAAAAAAATAAGTGAGCTGCTACGTGCCAAAACACCAGGCCTTTCCTCAATAGATTAGATATTAAAACCTCCTGGATGAGAGTATTTGCTTACAGCTATCAGCCATGGAAGCCAGTCTTAAAAATTGTTAGGATGCAGCTATCACCCTTCAATGGTGAAAAAATATGGCTACATCTCCAAACAAATGGAAAGCACAGTAATGATTCATGTCCAGGAGTGCTAAAAACACTGGATCTATTAGCATACCTTGGCAAACAGTTGCTGTAGATCAATGATTCATTAAAATTAAACATAAAGCTGAGTATGTCATCTAGTGACAATATGTACATTACCACAGAGAATGGGAAAATGACAATCTTTTACAGAAGTAAAGAAAGACAGAAGGAAGGAAAGAATAATTTCATCGCTCTGGCGATATTTATGAAATTGATTATCTAGCTTTATTTTTAAATACTCCCTGGTGATACAAGTTTGGTTTAAGTGCCATTTTCCCATGTTGCACTGCTTCTATCAATTTTGCTGAAGGATGCCCTGCACATGATGGCTATTTGGGTCAAGTAGAAAGTCAGCATATAGGAAGGTATCCACACCACGAAAGTAATTTAAAGAACTGAACAAGTGTTTTACAATGGTTTGCATTCCATTCTCAGAAAAAGGCGATACCTAAATTATGTTGCCTCAGTCATACATATAAATGTGCATCTTCTACATAATTGTCACATTACTTTATGTGGACAAATTTGCCAATTTGGTCAATTGTCTATATACTTTTACATCTACCACAAAGAACTGCAACATCAAAAAAGGTATAGCCATTAATAAAACTAAAAATATCTACAAACGCAGACGCCAATACATGCAAACGCTCACAACACCTACTCTTTGTTACTGCATATAGTAAGACACTGGCTGCAGCACATTCTACATGTTTACAAAATTATGTTTTTTCTGCTACACTGTATCAGATGGACCATATATTGCCTGCACATCCTGAGGGTAATATTGCCAAAGAACATAAATTTAAGCTTAAAGTTCACGGGAGTTAAAATCCTGTCCACATGTACTGCAATTCAGCTCACCGCAGGGATAGGTAAGGGAGGAAACAGAACTGTTCAGGAAACTGCTGCATCTTCTGTGAGTTGTGCTGAGTTATTTAAGCATCTCTGTATGAAACAGAGTTAATTAAAGGTGCATCCATCATCATCTGTAGCTGAATTTTCTGTGGGACAATGACTAGGTCAGACAACATCACTATTACAGCACTGATTCAGATCTTCACAGCAAACCCAGAATGTCCACAGCAAAACAGCATGCAAGACTGCAAAAGTCCACAAGCAGTTAACTTCTTCAAGATAAATAACTTAGGATAAACACCTCACAACAACTGTGCAAATGTCAAATGTTTTCTATTTCCTCTACACCACATCTAAGGATAGTCCATGAATTCTGTCAGCTTGGTACTCAAGTTTGGAAACCAGTAGAAAAACTTAGTTTTGTGAATGATCTTACTCCTTCCTTGGACATTCCTTCGTGGTATATGTTTTTGCCTTCTCCTAGCTGGACTACTAAAATATACTATACCTGGAGGTTCCAGGCAAAGAGCTTGACTGCCTGCAGTAAGTGTAAATCTCACCATCCTGACTACTTACTGGGGTGACTAGGTATCACAACATTATACCAGTTGTCTGTGGGGACTACACTGTCTGCCTTTAGGGAATGTATTATCTTTAAATTGCCTGTACTGGTCTATGTAACCCTACAAAGTTGGAGTCACCTGTATCTGCAGGCTCACCTGACCTGTTACTACCTAACCCTTTCCTTGTGCTTGACTTCCCAGTCCGAATCCACAGGCGTGGCTTTCTAGGGACTGCTATCACTTCCATTGGTGTGCTTGGGATTCCAAGATCTTACTTAATACCTTGTTGACTTTAAGCACGGTTTAGAACTAATTTGACCAAAAATTCAGCAAGCCTCTTTGGCTTGATATTCGCAGTTTCTTTATATTAAAAGTCGGTATCTATAACTTGTATGGCTGTTTGTATTTTCACTCTCTACAGTGCTTAGGCTGAATTCAAGCACTTTAATAAATTTAAAGTTGGGTATTAAATTGAAATAGCAGCTCTCATTAGTACCAAGCAACTCATACCACCAGAACACTTGTTTCTTGTTTTCTATTTGTGTTTCACTTGTACAAACAAATTGTCCTTGAAGTATTACATAGAAAGCACTGACACAGCAATAGGTGCCTTGGAATAGGCTGGATAAACTAAGAAAGTGTACAGTTTCAGATAAATTAGTAGCAAATGACCTTAGAAAGCATATAACAGCGAGGGTCAGGAGGAAGAGTATGAAGGAAGGGTTGCAGTATACAGAAAATGCCCCACGTGAGGAATGCTTCCAAACATAGAGGACATTATTCTCAGTGGTTTTATTGACTTTCTTTTCTGTCTTTTATAACTGACACTACAGAGTTTAACAATGCCAGAAAAAGATTGTGAAATTAAATAAAATGGTGACAGAGTGACACTTTATTTTCCATCTTTCTGTTTGATATACTCTTAATATTTAATCTGCTAATAATTTCTTCAGCTGATTGCTTTTTTTCCTCTTCCCAGGTGTCTATGCCAAATGGATGCCTACAATATTTGGCTAGGGCAATTATGCAAAACTGTGAAAAGTGGAGGAAAGCATACTCCTGGCTGTGGAAAATCATTATAGTATACTTCTTTCAGCAAATGTGCCTCTGAAGAATTTTAATGGGCTGATCTATGTGATTTGTTTTGACATTACACAGAGCTCTATTTGTCTGCGTGCTCAGGTTTATTTGACTGTACTCTTACTTTTCAGAAACCTTCAAAGCTGACAAAAGCATAGTGGCAAGGCTTTAAAAGAAATCATTCAAGCACATATGTAAGGACAATATAACAGTGGGTGTGCATACCAAAAAGACTCAGTCACACACTGATGATAGACTACAAGTACTTAAGAAGATTGTCTGTAAAATGCACCACGATTTGTCTTAAGTCTTGAACCCTGTTATGCACTGCTGTATTTAATTTGAATCCCTTCAATGAAGCACACACATCTCTCACAAATACTGACCATTGGTAATACTCCTGCTTAAATTTTAAATGTTCTTCCAGTATCCAAACAAAGCAAGGCAGTCTGCTTTTTCTACATCAGGATGTAGCTCGGGTATGGCAGTGGTCCCAAGAGAATAAATGTGACTGATGTTGGTATCAGAAGTGAGAAAGACATGTCACAGTGGGATCAGGATTGGTAGTTTAGAAGCTACAGATGTAATAACAATTAGATATTCTCAAAACAGAGTGAGTGGTTCCATCTGCAATACTCCACATAACAAACTCCCTGTAAACTCAAGTTAAGTTCATCGGAGGCAGTGATGATTCAATAAACACTTGCTAATTATGACTTTAGTCACATGTTTCCCATTGCTGAAAATATATGCTATGCATGTCATAATCCAAGTCATCTTCAAACATTTTTTAGGATCTGCCCTGCACATGCTGTTAAAGATGGCACTCCAATTTAGTGAAGCTATGTCTGAACTTATCATAAATCATATATTTTCCCTACCAGATTTCTAAACCTTGACTAACAAGAAGTTGTATGCAAGGGACATTAAATGAGGTACAGAAATATGTATACAATTCTAAGATGGAGGTAATGCTAGCACTACAATTTGTGTCAAAGGACTTTTGAGATGGTGGTAAGAAATGCCACGTCTGATGCATTTCCTGAAGATGAACCACATGGGTTTCCTCTTCTACTTGGAGCAGAAAATATTATTAATTGGACCCCTGGCTGCATTATGCTGGTATTCTGGCTTTCCAGCTAGATGTTAAGGAATTGCTGGTCCTAATGTACCTATGTACCTGTAATGTATCTGCCCCCAGGTAAATTATCTGAAAGCTATGCATGTTATGTAAGCAATGCACACAGGAAGCCATAGTGCTCATGGACTGACTCAACCATAGCTACTCTTGTCTGTACCCAGTGTGGTACAATGTCTGTGTCCTCTGGGTACAAGAGGTAGCACCATATTCCCCCCCTTTCAGCTTTTGGTCCATGGAGAGCCATAACAGTGTAGAAGGGGTGGCATAAACAGTTTTGGTGCATGTGCTACTCCTGGAGTACTGGGCTGCAGGAGCTACTGACTGTCATAGTGCAAAAACAGGGACATGGACCGGTTTAAAGAAGGTGACCTCTGTAGTCTGCTGCCTTCCCCTAAATGGTGCTGCCACTACCAGTCTTAGAGCCCAGAAATATTCATGTATCTTATGGCACTTCATTAGATCAGTCACACACCATCTATATGTGTGCGTGTGACTGCCTCATGGTCTATGACAACACTGTGCACCTATGTAGCTATGTTCTTGTGCTGGTTGCCCATCTTTTGCCACTCCACCATTGTAGAGAGTCCTTACCACCATGTTGTGTGATCCTCTGCACAGTGCCAACCTTTCCTGGGTCTGCTTTGCTATACTTGTGAATACTGTTAGGTTTCTAGTCTGGCATAACTTTTGTCACTATCTAGACATTGTACTATAATTTGTGAACCTACCTATATTGTGCTGCTTGTGCCATGCCACATGCCATTGGACTAGGATTTGTTCATAATTTATCCTGTGAGGACACTGCAGTTGATGGGCTATTTCTATTCATGATAACCTCTCAGCCATAGATATCCCCTCCACAGACTCTAAATGGAGTAGTCTAGCTTTGCTAAATTGACAATTCAGTACAGTGAAACCCTCTCCATTAAATGAAACCAACAAAAAGAAACTCATTGGAAAAAAAAAAAATCAAACAGTGTTAAGCCTACATCCAAACCAAACTACTTTAAATATACCAACTCTGAAATTGCACAATAGTGGAGGGGGGGGGTCTTACACAGATCATCATATTGCTGCAAACGGTTAGAAATGTTAGTGAATCTAACAAAAAGATTCACTTGTACTGCTACAAGCAAAAAATGGACATGCTCAATCAACTGCATAAGCTGATTTACTAAACATCAGTATACCGTGGATAATTTTACTTTCGACCACGTTCATCTCAACCATCTGAATGGGACCCTCCCTATAAACATACCTGTCACCTTTGTTTGCGGGGTGCATATCACAAGTGGGTTGGCAACCTGCAAAGTGTTACTAGCTGTTTGCTTCACATCTCTTCCCCCATGCAACTATACTTCTGCAAGTACATGTGGATACTTATCAGATTGCCTGGTGAAGTGATATCTTCCAGTCTGTGCCTACATTTGTAGATGGTGAAAGATTGCTGATAGACCGATTTTAATGAGATACTCACTTTCTATTAATATGGAGGCAAGACACATTCAGACCACAAAATGCCCCAATGTGATATTCAAGAGATTTAAGAAAGCAGTTTTAAGTGGTGTATCAAAAATTTCAAAAACTCATGGGTGCAAGAAAAATAAAGTAACATCATGATGAACTTAGGCATTATCAAAACAGGTCTAAGAAAGATCCAGAACTGGTCTCCAAGCATCTTCTTTCTTTGGCTCTAAAAACATCCTTGAATAAAAGACTTTCCCATCTAGGGAAGGAGGAACTGGTTCTATCACTGTCTGGAAAAGCATGTGATGAAGGCAAGGTAGAAATAAAAGTCTGGTCTGGTGGATGAGAAGTAACCCCCCCCCCCGAAAAGGAGAAAATGCCCTCTCACTACTGTCTATAACCTTGATGAATGCTCTTCAGAACCCATTTGTCTGAAACAATCTGTTGCCAAACAGAAAAGCAGAGATTCATGCTTTCTGGAAGGGAAAAGGACTTGCTAGGGTGGAAGAAGGGAACAAGGTCCCTTAAATAATTAAATTGACTTGTTGGACTGTCCTTTGTTTTGGGATGTTCCTGAATTAATTTTGGAACACCCTTTCTATTTTGCCAAAATTGGATGAGGGATTAGAGAATTCCTTAGACAATTTGGAAAAGGAGGGCAGAAACATTTTTGAGATTCCCCAAATTAACTTAGCCCCACACATTTTTGATCACTTCAGCAAAGGAACCAAAAAGTGAATCTCTTTCCAATGGTGAAATTAAAATTTTATTATTCACCTTCTCTTGGGAAGTTTTGAGAATGCAGTGAGGCACACCTCCTCACAAAAATACCAGAGGCCATAGCCCTGGAAGAAGTATCAGCTGATTCATAAATACATGCTGCAAAAAGACAGCAGTGACTAGTATGACAAAAGAAACTAAATAATTGAAAGCAGATTTTTTCCTCACAAGAAGAAACTGCTGACGAACATTCCTTGTGCTTTCACAGTTAGTCAGAATAAACAATAAGTATGTCTGACCTCTCAAAATTATGAAAATAAAAGTTGTAGAAGCTATACTACTTCCATTAATAATCTTCCCATCCTTATCAGAATGCATAGGATAGAAATAAACTGTTAAGCAGCAGTAGGACTAACTAAAGCTATAGCTGCTAAGTCAGGATTGGTAAGAGTGTATAAAAATGTAAAGACTGAGGAACTGTACACACTCTGCCTTTTTAGGAGTAGCAGGTTGGCTATCAGGAAACTTAGAGAGACACACACACACACACACACACACACACACACACACACACACACACACACACACACACCCTCCACAGTTGACAGAACTGGAGGAATTAGTGAAGGTTCAGGATAATTCCTTCTGTAACAGATCATAAAATTTTCGGACGAACTGAGAAACCTCAGTGTACTCCCATTGAAAACACTGGCACATTCTGGAAATAGTCTCAGAGGAAAGGAAACTCTAAAGGGAGAATAAGAAACTGAGCTCTCCTCTGAGTCTGAATCACAAAACTAAGGAGAAAATGTATCTGTCCCTTCATCTTCTTATCCAGATTTAGAATCTTGAATCTATTCAAGAAAAGAATTATCCTTACTTACTTTACAAGAAAGCACTTAAGAAGGATCAATAGCCTGAATAAAATCCTGAGCCAGCCAGGAAACTTGAGGAGGACCAGATACACGTTTAGTTTTCTGTTTAATGCCGGCAGGAAAAAAATGGGGCTAACCGTGTTATAAATGGCAGTAGCAGCTTTTCCAGGGTTGGGCGCAACATTGTGACAAAACAGGAAAGCCTTCTTTGTTCCTTTTCGCAGGAACGACAAGACTGACTCTTCCTTGCCAATTAATGAAACCCCAATAGCTATACAGGACATGTCTAACCCCCCCCCACCACCACCCATAGTGGCTGTAGGTGCTACACCAAAGGGATTCGAGGTAAGAGATGAATGGTCTGAGGTACAACAACTGGCCGCAGCAGAGTCAGCCACCTTCAGCTGACAAATTGCTAACATGCTGTGGTGGCAAAGGCTGTTTGCTTAACTTTTTCTTTGTGGCTGGAAGAAAGGCTAACTGTGGCAGTTTGTTTCATGGCCAAACCAAATATTGTGCCTCTTTCCTGGGAAAAGAAGCAGCAAAAACTAGTAAAAAATGTAAATCTTTCAAAGTCACTTTTTTTCTCACAAAAATACATTAAAAAGCATTTTAAAGCACTTATCCAGCCCCCCCAAAAGTAAAATACACACAATTTCACCACAGGAAAAATGGTTATCAAATACTTTGAACAACTTTTAAACTGATACTTTCAACAACGTCTAACTGACATGAAAAAAGAACTCTCTAAATAGGAAAGTACAATACAGTCTTATGACAGTAAATTAAAACACAAACCAATACCTTTAAACTACCTTTCCTAAACAGGAAAGTGTTAATAAACAAATAGATTTTATAAAGAAAGGGTTTATCCTTGAAGAGAACTTATCTGCCCAGCAAAGGAACAGTTCAAAGCCGACCAGTGGTTCTTGAAAGCCTCAGATGAGAATATTCTTTGGCAGCAGGAAAACTCTGAAGGGCTTTGTGCCTAAACCTCTCTTTTTAGTCAGCTCAGCTCAAGCTGACTGACAGTTTGGGCTTGTGGAAGGTGCCCTGAAGCTTTGGAAGCTGGTCAACTGTTATATCCTATGCAGGATATAACCCATACAGCTTAGACTACTGCAGCAGTGATCAATATGAAGAACATCTAACGGAGCTGTCACTCATGTCAGCATTTAATGTTAAATGTGGTATAGTGGTGAGTATAGCTGCCTTCCTAGCAGTTGACCTGTGTTCGATTCCTGGCCAATGCAAGAAGTCTGTACATTTAAGCACTCTTCTGGATCCTGCTGCAAAGACGCACAGCTTATTTTGTTGGGAGGGTGGGTGGCCTAATGGTTAAGGTGTTTGCCTTACAAACATAAGGTGCAGGATTTGAGTCTCACAAGGGGTAATTGGCTAGGCTTAAAATGGCTGTCAAGGGCAGTTAGCTTAGTACTAAACTATGAGTACTATGATTATGAGTCATATGAAAACTTACATTTTTTTAAGGACATAAAAAAAAACATCCTACCCCCAAAGCATACTTTACAGTGACAGAGACATTCAGAAAATGTGTGAACTTTGTTTTCTAAGACACTGCTATTGATTGGATGAAAAATCTTCAATTCTGTCCAAAATCCTTTCAACAGCTATCTTAATGTTCTACACCAAGGAGCTTGCTCTAGCTAACCCAATAGAATACAGGTCTGGCATGCTGAAAAAGGTCACAAAGATCAAAGACAAAGCCTTATGAATAAAGGCTGACCCAGTCCAAAAAGCAGGATATAGCAAAAAAAGTGATGAAACAACCAAACGCAGCCAAAGTACATCTGTTTATTCAATTGGTGAGCACTTTCTTGCATAAACTCTGCACTTCTTCGGACCATACAAAAAGTAAAAAAAAAGCAACCACTTAAATAATACAAACAGTATCAACAGATATAAACATCACCACCAGATTGTGCCAGCTCTAATCTGGTTAATTTGGGTTGTTGTAAGGATTGCTCCTATTTTTTATATTGGGAACACCAATCAGTCTCTTAAGGAGCACACTTTACAACATGTAGGATATATTTGAAATCGGGACTGTACAAGGTCACTTTATAAACATATACAGAATTTTCTGGTCATAGTTTTAGATTTTTTGTACTTCAGTCAATTGTACCTGATTTGAGAGGTGGTGATATTAATAATAACATGGAGTTAGCGGAGACAAAATAGATAATTTTTCTGCACATGGAGCCCCTGAGTTGAATGGTAATATACCTTTAAAGCCAGTATTGAAGGCTCGTGTGTTTTCTCATTAAGCTCATTAAGTGATTTTAACTTATTAATTGTTTGTATTATTTAAGTGGTTGCTGTTCTTTAACTTTTTGTAAGGTCTGAAGAAGTCCATAATTTATGCACGAAAGCACTTACCAATTGCATAAACTGATGTACTTTGTGTTTGGTTGTTTCATTACTTATTTTTGTTATATGCTGAAAAAGGTCAAAGAAAGTTGGGAATCCAACCACAAGACATGTAGCAGTTAGCATTCTTTTTCCCACTAAACTGACATTATCTACAGGCTATGCAGTAAATCACCTAATACAGGGTATCAAACTTACAAAAGCATAGCTTTTTATTTCATGTATTTAAATAGGAAACCTTCGGCAAGATTCCCCCACCAGCTGTGATGGTGGATTCCTCTGTGAAATGCCTATCGAGCATTTCTGGAGCTTTGTCATAATATCACATGGCAAAATGTGATGCAACAAAAATAGTCTGAAAAAGACACTGTATAAATGACTGCAAATATTTTGTAATTATAACTGAAACAGCAGCAACTCACTACATTCTGTAAAACACCGTCATTTGAATGAGATGTTAAACCATAGTCCCATCTGTCTTAGTTAGAGGTAATTTGGATAGATGTAAAAATGATGCCATGGCAGTTATAAAAAATGAGTGGAGATGAAAGCCGAGGTGGTACAGTGGTTAGCGTTGTCATCTCACAGCAAGAGGTTCTCTTGTTCAATACTTGGCTGGAGCGCTTTCTGTGTGGAGTCTGCATCTCCTCCCCACGATCGAGTGATGTTTAAAGACATGCAGGTAGGTGCATGCATGAATGGGTGTGCCCTTTTTGAAGGTTGGGCGTCGGGCTGGCAAATCGGCACCGTAAAAATCCACTGCCAATCATTAGTGAACCTGAGATCTGCTGTGGTGACCCCTAACTGGGAAAAGCCAAAAGACAATTATTATTACAGTGGAGATTTTAGTGAATGTCATAATATTACAATTTCATAAAATCCAAAAGATGCATTCAATGCGATAACTTAAATTCTCCACATTCATATATTTTCAAGCATTTTTTTCTTGCTTACATTTTCTCAATGTATTAGAAAGAAATAATTTGAATGTTTTCATGGTAGCTGCGGTGGTGCAGCAGTAGCGTTGTCGCCTCACAGCAAGAGGTTCTCCCGTTCGACTCTCGGCTGGATCGCCTTCTATGTGGAGTCCGCATGTCTTCCCCGCGGTCGAGTGGTGTTCGAAAGACATGCGTAAATGGGCATGACTTCGTTGAAGGCTGGGCGTCGGCCTGGCACCTCAGCATCGTAAAAATCTACTGCCAATCATTAGCGGACCGGAGTTCCACTGTGGCGACCCCTAACCGGGAAAAACCGAAAGAAGAAGAATTTGAATTTTTTCATTCTGTTTTACATTCCCTGTCATCACCACAAAATATAGGTTTGGAAACCTCCTACATCCCCTTCGCACTGCTTTATTATTAGCATTACTTAGTATGTCTCTACATCTTATCTCCCAGAATACCCATACTCCCTGCACAACAATCTCATCTATTACACCAGTTTCCACTTCTTTTTTTTTTCAAAACAGGTTTATTGTTTTAACATACAAGAGAAATATCATAACAATTTTATACAAGTAATTAAAAATAGGTATTATTATAATATTCAACAAAACAACTAAAGTATTTACAAAGACATCCACTACAATCAGATCAATTAATTAAACTAAAATACCATGCTATTGAAATTACAATTTTTTTAACAAATTTTGTAAATTATCCCATACAATATAATAAGATGTTTTTCTATTTGTTCTTGTCCTAATTGTGTTTATTTCCATATGGCACACTATATTCATAACATTTTTAAATTCATTGAACGAAGGAGGTGTATCTGAAATCCAATTTCTAGTTATTATTTTCCTAGCCACTGCTAGAATAGACCATAACAAGAGAAGCTTAACCTTTTAACACTTTGAGGTACAGGTGTGTTGAATAATATAAGAGATTTAGAAATAATGAAATTATCTGTAAAAGAGCCTGCAAAAATTCATTAATTGACTTCCAGTATTCTTTCAATTTTATACAGTCATAAAACATATGAGCCCAGTCAGCATTAATTTCTACATTACATCTCTTACATAAATTATCTTTATTATTTATTTTATTCATCATCAAAGGTGTATAAAAGATCTATGTAAAATTTCCATGTATAAAGTCTCCAGACAATGGAAGACGTAGTTCTATAAGCAGATTCCAATATATATTGTTTATCTTGTTGATTTGGTGGGTCCCCATTAATAGAAGTGAAATAATTCCAGTATGAATCTACACTGTAAAAAGTTTCTTGTCTGATAATTTTATGTATGTATGAAAGTTTACCTTTATCAGAAACTTTATGTTGTAAATTTAATATCAAGTAATCAATCAGTGTTGGAATAGATTCTTTAACTGTTATAGACATTAGATCTATTTTATTAATGAGATGTTGTCTAAAGGTCTGAACCTCTAACCAGCAAGTTTCTCTTAGATCAAATTCTTGTTTTAAGAAATCTAGATTGTTAACTTTATTATCAGATATCAACTGATACCAGTACTTTAGATCATTATCTATAGCTAAATGAGTTCCTTCAGAAGTAGATGACAAAAGCATACCCTGAGTATACATTATAGGAATACAATAAAATTCCATTCCCTATACTTAGGGTGCATGAATATAAAGTTACGATAACTAATAATAATATTTAATGGGTAACAAACCATATGTTTAGGTGTAATAGGTGAAGTACAAAATTCCTTTAGTAACCATAACATGGAGTTATTTACAATCATATTTTTATGTGTTAAGGAGATTTTCATGAAGTGCATACTAATTAGCTCCCAATAATCTTTCCATTTTGCGACATATGACTGATCTATTAATAAAGTAATAACTTTTACAATAGAAGAGATAGTATATAAATTAAAGTCTGGAAAAGAAATACCCCTTGAGACCAGCTATTAGTATGTTTCTTTAATGCAATCCTAGGTCTATTAGGTGCCCATAGGAAATTTAACATTAGTGTATTCAGTTTCTTGATAATTATTTTTGTAGGTGGAAGTATTATTGATTGTATTAAGTATAAAATCTTGGGGAATATTATCATTTTAATAATTGTAAGTCTCTCCTCCATAGTAAAAACATATTATTCCAGGTATTAAAAGATTTTGTATATTAAGAAAACAGGTATTATAATTATTATATATAATAGATTTAATATCTTTAGATGGTATTATACCTAAATAAGTTATCTGACCTGAATTGGGTACATATTTAGTAAAATCACTAATGAGAATATTTTTCATGTATATATAGGTAGTATTTTAGTTTTTCTTCATTGAATATTAAACCAGAAATACTTTTAAAATTCATCATTTTATCAAATAGAGACTGCATAGAAGAATTAGATCCTGCTGATGTAATTAGAACATCATCTGCAAAAGTTGAATTTTGGATGTTGTATTTTCATCTATTTCAAAACCCTCTATGTCAGTACTGTTTCTGATCAAATTAGCCCAAGGCTCCATTACTAAAGTGAATAATAGTGGAGAAAGTGGACATCCTTGTTTTGTACCTTTAAGAATGGGTATTTTTGTGAAACATATGTTCCTACCTTAATATAAGCCAGCGTTCCTTTGTATAAATGCTCAATTAGATTTACAAATGCATCTGAGAAGTTTGTGCACTTCATTAAGGTAAACAGATAGTCCCAACTTACTGAATCAAATGCTGAACTTATATCAAGACTAATAAGTGTTAAATCTTTCTTTTTCCTATTTGCAAAATCTATTAATGTTAAAGTTCTTCTTATATTATCAAAAGTATTTCTATTTACAATGAAGCCTGTCTGATCTATATCTATAATGCGGAATGATTGTCTTCAATCTATCAGCAAAAATACTCATAAACATTTTATAATCAACATTAAGTAATGAGATGGGCCGATATGAAGAACATCTAGTTGGATCTTTATTAGGTTTTAAAATTGGCGAAATAAATGTATATTGCCAAGATGGGGGGGGGGGGGTTATTAACTCAGTTTGGGCCAAAATAAAAACCTTATGTATTAATGAATATGTACTTTTAGAAAGGATGTTATATATCTCTGGTATAATACCATCATTACCCGGTGCTTTGTTTGATTTAAGCTTATTTATTTGTGTAATAACTTCTGTATATGAAATACTCTTGTCCAATAGTTTAATCTGTTGTTTATTAAGCTTTTTATTCATGTTTGTGGTTATAAACTCCTTTATTTTATCTTTAGGTTCCATGTTAATGTTGTTATGGTTAATTTTGTGAAAGTGATTTCTAAATTCATCTAGTATTTCTGGTATACTAGAAACATTCTTCTTTTTCCTTAGAGAAAAGATTTCTTAGATATGGTTTTGTTTATTCAACCTTTTTGTTTTATTTTTAAGTCTATGTAAGTATTTGGGGCACCAGTTTCCACTTCTGATAACCTTTCTTGCCATTCATTCAACAGATTATCAAACACCTTTATCTATA